>NW_022987409.1:2010977-2090977 GCF_902827165.1 Trematomus bernacchii
CCACTACAGTGTACAAAACATCAGTCATAATATCATATAAATGGGGTGTCTGGCTTAAAGGTCCCCTGGCATACTCTTTTTCAACAATATACTATAGGTCTCAGATATATAATATGGAGTGTGGACTTGTAGCTGGAGAGGTGCCAGTTGGCCTCCTGGGCCCTGCCGAGTTGCCCTTGAGCAAGGCACCGTACCCCCAACTGCTCCATGGCGCCGGCGAGACTGGCAGCCTCTTCGCTCTGGCACCTCGCCAGATGCATGTGTGCAACCTATCTGTAAAAACTGTATAGAGTGTAAAACTGTGTGTGTGTAAACTGAATTTCCTCCTTGGGAAAGGCAAGGCAAGTTTATTTATATAGCACATTTCAACACAAGGCAATTCAAAATGCTTTACAAAAATGAAAGACATTAAGAGCATTAAGAAACATATTATGAAATGACATTTAAAAACACTCATTTAAAAGCAACAATATAAAATGGCATTTAAAAACACTCATAGTCCTTTAGTTATTTCAAGTGTTTCATGCTAAACGAACCCCCCTTTGGAAAAATCTAATCTGACCCTCATGGTACCTTTTAGTTTTCGCCGAAACTATTCCTCTTTTTTAAATGCACATAGTTAAGTTTACCTTGTCTTTCTAGGACTTTTTTGGTATCCTCCGTGAACCAGGGTCTTGAAACCAAAACAAATTCCTGCACCCCATGGTACCTTTTAGTTTTCGCCAAAACTATTCTTCTTTTTTAAATACACATTAGTTAAGTTAAGTTTTAAGTAAAGAAGACGTTTCATCTTCTTCTTATATACAAAACATGTCTCTAAAGTGTTTGGCTCGAAATACCAAACAGCTCATGCATTGTAGCATGCAATTAAACCCTTCTGTTTCAGCCCTGTTTCAAAAGTGCTGATTCTGTGTCTGTAGCTTTAAATGCAAATGAGCAGCTGCTGGCCATGCCCCTCTGAGAGATGATTGATTAAAAAATAACACAATAGCCGCGTTCACACCAAGTACTTTGCCGTACTTAGTGCCGGCACTCAGTGCCCCGGCACTTATTACCCCAGGGCACTTAGTACAGATCGCGTTCACACCGGAATAAGTTCCCTGAGGGAAGATTATGCAAATGAGCCGCTGACGTCACTTCGTCTTCTTCTGCTTTGGGTTTACTGGCAGGCCGCAAACCACTTCACGGCGTATACTGCCACCCGAAGTCCCCGGCCGGAAGTCCCCGGAGTTGGGGACTGGCTTCAGTAGAAGCTGCTGGGACTCCCAGCAGCTTCTACTGAAGCCTTCTGAGTAAATCGCCAGAACGCCGACACCTCCTCATCTCCACCGCTCCCATGTTTTATTTTGTGTTGCCATAAGTTAGTCTCTCTGCGTTTGTGCGCTGGGCTAATGCTAATGCTAATAATGCTAATGCGAGGATAATAAAATGGCGGCTCTACAAAACATTTCAGAGTTTTACGGGGCGTGGTTTGCAATTCGCCCAGCCAATCAGAACTGGGGCACTTTTTTCCCCCAGGAAAGTACCATCTCTCAGCAGGCACTAAAAATGGGGGTAAAAGTTCCCGGCTTGAAGTAGCCTACTCTTTTTGGTGTGAACGCGACATAAGGGGTACTAACGGAACTAAACGCGAAAAATACGAGGAAAAGTACTCCGGTGTGAACGTGGCTAATGGTGCTCTAGGAGGAGATTTAGGTGACAAGGGGCCTTTCTCATTTCACTAATTTCCCCTCCTCGACTCCTATCCTCGACTCCTATCCTCGTGTCTTAGTCCCGCCCACAGGAGATGCGAGCGGAGGAGCGGAGGAGCCGAGGAGCCGAGGAGGGGAACCGAGGAGAGAGGAGGGGAAGCAGCAGGCGGTTAGAGAAATGAGAAATCCTCTCCTCTGAGCGGTCATTTTAAAGAGACGTCCATTAATGATGACAGGAGGCACAGCAGCACTCTGTCTGATGGACAGAACTGTGTTCATGATGACTTATATATTTACTTTTAATTCATTCACAGTGCGGTATAATGAGACAATAACAGGCTACAGATGCGGACATACACACACATATATTTATATATAGGTATATATATATATTTATATAAATATATACAATTTCAGAATCAAACAAGTATGAGAGCACTCACAGCATAATAACGTAACACTATCAGCTCGATCCTCGGTCCTCGATGTGCATTTAGAGAAATGAGATGTCCTTCAACATGGCGCGCCAAAATTATGTAATTGCTCATCCAGCAGCTGCACTCAGTATTCGTAATAAGTATTCTGTTTGAATAATAGACTTCAAAACAACATTTTCATATATTAGAGATGTCGGACTGTTTTCCTGACCTCCACTATCTGACCACCCTTTTAAATGTGACTATACCCTTTGACACTTGCTTTACAGCATCCCGGCCCTGTCTGTATAATGGCATGCCTGCTCACTTTGCCGACTCACCTCAGATGGAGGCCATCTACAAGATGCTGTCAGTCACCCAGCCTCCCCCTGCCCCCGAGGTCATAACCAAGCAGTTCCGACCAGCCAGCGTGGTAGACAAGGCCCACATCAACGGCAGGTACGCATACAGACATATCTGTTTGGAAAGCTTTTTCAAGGACAATGGCAGTCTGTGAATATATCATATCATGGCATAGTCCTTTACAAAGATCTGGGGAAATAGGAATATTGACCCAGATATGACTTGAAAATGCAAGTTTTGGATCTGAGTCAGCCATGCTACCGCTTGACAACAGGTCCTGCAATACTGCTCACCAAAAAGTCAAACACTGGAGAGGGTACATCATTTATTTGAAAATCATTGTTGTCCTTTTCATGGCCACTTTTGAGTTCTTATGGTGAATTAGTCTTTGAAATTGTTTGCTATTATTTGTCAGTTGATTGCAAGTCCATTTATTACATTACATTATTTCACAATTCCTCATACATTTCTGTGTTCTTGGTCGAAAAATCTCCAGCCTTTGAGAAAAGAACAAAACTATTAGTATGCAAACCATTTTACCAAAAGGTCTGACACAATGGGGGTTTTATTGATTAGAAAGTAATTATTGTTGACTTGGTCATATACTTATTTTCTTTCCCTCCAAGGTGGTTGGACTCATCCCGTTGTCTCATGCAGCAGGGCATCCAAGAAAATGACAGAGTCTGGCTTCGCTTCAAATACTTTGCCTTCTATGATATAGATCCTAAGGTGTTTATGTGTAAATATTGTTTTTATAGATACAGTCTGTATATGTCATTCCATTCCACTCTTGATTTGACTCCTATTTTCTCTGGCTGTGCAGTATGATGTTGTGCGTCTGACCCAGCTGTATGAGCAGGCGCGCTGGGCCATCCTGCTGGAGGACATCGACTGCACCGAGGAGGAGATGATGTTGTTTGGAGCTCTACAGGTAGAAAACACTGCTACTGAAAAGCCAAATGTGTGTCAACAGGCAGACACACACACATTAAAAACAGCTAAATGTCCAGAAATACAATTAAGGAAGTGGGCATTTCCTTCATGTAACTCTTTAAAAGTCACAAATTACAGGAATTAAAATGTTGCAATGTGCATATGCATATTTTGTGAATGACATACTATATAAATTCATAATTGTTTAATTTTGATCAGGTTATTCAATTCAACAGATACATAAAAGAAAATTAAATCAATAAAATAATAAAAATGAAAGTAGATCACATTTCATTTAGTTGAGGCTTTTATCCAATGGAGAAATAAAGCAAATCTTCACATTTAAGATATTGGAAATTACTCTTTTTTTTTTTTAAACGAAAGTGATTCAAACAATTGTCAACAAATCTGGCCTTAAAGCCAAACTCTTCGTTTTTTGTGAAAACTTGTAAAGTATTTGTTGGTGGAGTGAAGTAGTGGATTTCCCTCTCAAATGTTGAGGAGAAGAAGAAGAGGTACGAGAAGAAACACTCAAAGGTTCAAAGGGCTTTATTGTCATATACCAAAGTGTACTTAAGTTGAATAACTGAGTCAATGTACTTAGTTACATTCCACCTCTGCTCTCCTCTCCTGTAGTACCACATCAGTAAGGTGTCTGAGTCGGAGCCCCAGGCGCTGAGCTCCAGTTCAGCCATGGACGACCTGGAGTCTGCCCTGCAGTCCCTGGAGGTCAAGATGGAGGGAGAGAGCAGCTCCGCCTCCGAGATGCTGGTCAGACATGTTGAATTTACTTGTGTGTCACTGAGAGTCAGTTTTATTTTTTCAACATGTCAAAACATAGAAAGAATGTTAACAATTCACAAAACAATACATTTAATAAGAAGGCAAGAGAAGAGTATTTTGTTTACTGATGGAAAAAACATCTTTGTCTTTCATCCAGGAAAACATGACTGCACCAGAACTCAATGACTATCTGAAGATATTCAGGTGAGAGACATTTTCAAACATCCATTGGCATAGCCTTGATAGGTTTTTTTTGTTTCTGTGGATTTTTTTAATCTCTATCACTTAACTCCCTTACTGCCCTGCCATAAAATGTGTTTTATCTTTCAATTCTCGCCACAATGAAAAAAAAGTTAACAACTAAACAAAGCACATAACAATTGCTATGTTAACTGCACTCCCATGTGTGATCACTAGCCCAAAAGGGTATTTTCACAGTACATTAGAACTGAAATAAACTGCAGGCATGGTGTTTAAAATAAAGTTGTCAGTATCATTTCCCCAACAGGGGACACGATAAATTACCAGGTCTTCGGAGGATAACAGATGTTTGCCTCTTTTGTCTTAGATGTGATGTGTGTGTTAAAATAGAGTGAAAACATAGTTGATTTGTTTTCCTTTTTAATCGGTGTCAGTACATAGCCTGAGCAATGTGTTTGTTTGTTTCAGGCCAAAGAGGCTGACTCTTAAAGGATATAAGCAGTACTGGTTCAAGTTCCAGGATACCTCCATCTCTTATTTCAAGAGCAAAGAGGAGAGCATTGGAGAGCCCATTCAACAGATTAACCTCAAAGGTACTGAATATCTAATTGTATTTTATATTTTTAGGATATGTTGTTGCTATGTTACCAATAATGTGTCATTAGTTATCAATATGTATCTAAAGATTAGTGGCTGATTAAGTAGCAGACATACTTTAGCAATCCGTTTATCCACCTCTTTGTAACATCACTGCTTATCAACATCAACACATAAACGTACACAGAACTTTCCACCTATGATAAAAAGTGAAGGTGCTTCTCTCAAGTCTGTTTTCATCCTCCATCTGTGAAAAGTGAATTAGGTTATCCTATAAATACAGAAAAATGAACTGCGAGTATGACTCAGCAGGTTCAGGCGTGGGCAGTAAACTCGAGAAGTCTGACCAAGTGGTCGGGTTCAATTCTATTTCAATCCCATAAATGTCACATTTCAGAATTGGTCAGTGGTTTGATATTTATCCTGCATACAGGATGTGAGGTGGCTCCGGACGTTAACGTGACAGCCCAGAAGTTCTTAATTAGACTCCTGATACCAGCGCCTGAGGGCATGAACGAGGTCTATCTGCGCTGTGAAAATGTAAGGACACACACACACACACACACAAACACAAACATCATTGAATTTTAAAATGTGCCATACAGTACTTTAAATTAGTAATAAAAAAATGTGATGGGCGAAATATACTTTGGCGGCCTACCTTGGCGGCGCCCAAGTAAAGTCTATGTGTGGGAAACCCTGGGGTAATCCCTGACATTGTGACAATAATCGAATTGACAATTTTTTCGAAAGTTATCTTGTCTCATACTTAATCCTAATGATATGTAATCTGTCACTCCCCACCTTACTCTCTCTCTGCGGTTGTCTCTCGCCCTCCAGGAGCAGCAGTATGCTCAGTGGATGGCTGGGTGTCGACTGGCCTCCAAAGGCAAAAGTCTGGCTGACAGCAGTTTCCAGAGTGAGATCCAGAGCATCCGCTCCTTCCTGGCTATGCAGAAGACCAGCTCAGGTTCCCAGGGCAACGCAAATGCTAACGATGAAAGCATCAATCCTCACAGTCTGGTGTCGCCACGCTACCATAAGAAATACAAAGCCAAACAGGTACAGGAGAAGTGGAACTTCGATGTAGGCTCAAAAAAGAAAGAGTAAATGTAATACTCTCATTTTATCAGCAGGTAGCTACAGCTAAGTACTTTATTCGATCACACCAATCCATCATTTATAAATCTAATATACTGAATGACAGTACTTTTCCTCTAAAATGATAATATGTATAAAAATGACACACCAAGTGCTAATTTTTATTCTTGAAGAAAAAACGATTTACCTCCCTGGTAAAGGAATAATCAAATTGAAGTTAATGGGGCAGAGTTAAAACCACAGCAAAACGTTGCTAATTAATAAACACATGCCTTTTCTCTCTTTTATTGTGAAAGTGTTTTAAAAGTAACGGTTTAACGGAAATGTATGTTTGGTTATCATGGTGTGAATAAATGTAACTTAAATGATACTGCATAAGTTGTGTGGAGTTTGTAAACTGATGTAGTCCTTTAATTTCTGGACAGCAGAACAGTGATTTTGCACAATTGAGCTAATTGAACTATTATGCAGCTGAAACTACTGCCCATTGTGTTTATGAGGCAGCAGAAATATACTAACGTCTGACCCTTTGCCCTGTGCCTGCTGCTCCAGCTGACTCCTCGTATCCTGGATGCATACCAGAACGTGGCTCAGCTCTCACTGACAGATGCAGTGATGCGCTTCCTGCAGATCTGGCAAGCCCTGCCAGACTTCGGGCTCTCATACGTCGTTGTCAGGTAAAGTTCAATCAGAATTTATGAAATGCCTGTTAGCATCAATTTAGGACCATGAAGGCACAACATAAAGCAATTACTTACATTCCTCAGTCTTTCTTTAACAGAACAGCACTCACAAGCCATGATAAATACACAATTTAAAACAACATTTAACAGCAAGAAAATAAAGCCAACTAAAATCTAAAAACTTCCATTGGTATAAATTAAGATTTAAACTCCTGTCTAAAAATTATAGGAACAGTGTGCTCGTCACTAGGCTCAAGTCACTATCAATAATAGTATTGTCAATTTGATTGAAAGGGTTGAAAACACATCAATGATCTAGCAAGTTATTGAATTGTATTGAATTGAATTGAGGATTAAAGTTTGACCTTTGCATCAACAGTTTAGATTTTGAGTGAAAAGAAGATTAAGATGTTTTTTCTAAATAGGTTTAAGGGCAGTCGTAAGGACGAGGTACTGGGCATTGCTCCCAACCGTCTGATCCGTATCGACCTGGCTGTGGGGGATGTGGTGAAGACCTGGCGCTACAACAACATGAAGCAGTGGAATGTCAACTGGGACATACGACAGGTGACAATATAGCTTTGATCCACCTTCTGTCTGCAGTATGCACAATCTCACACTTTGGTTTCCAGGGAATGTGTGCTACTGAATTAGCTAAACAGACCTTACAAAAGTTTATTATTTGGATATTTTCCCACTAAGGTTTCCTATGTGTGGTTTAACTGCTCAAAGGGTATCTTTGAAAAATCGTGCCTATTGTGATTTTTGTAATAACTTCACACAAGGTCAAATTAATTTAAGGCAGAACTTGAGAAATCAAATATCAAACTTGATTCCCAGTTTTCCACAAAATATTCCTTAAATCCTGCTGCCGTTGTTTGAAAGTGAACTCATGAACATTACCCGTAAGAGCAACAGTTGGGTAATTTCCCTAAAATAAATGTAAAAAATCTGCCTGCATATTGAAGGAATCTTATATCTACTTTTTCTTTTATATACTCTATATGTTTCTGACTCCTCTAGGTGGCCATAGAGTTTGAAGGCAACATCAACATTGCTTTCGCCTGCGTGACCGCCGACTGCAAAATTGTTCACGAGTTTATTGGAGGCTACATTTTCATGTCGACACGCAGTCGTTCGAAGAGTGACACGCTCAATGAAGAGCTTTTCTACAAGCTGACTGGTGGCCACGAAGCTCTCTAACTAAAACACAAAAATAATCCCACATAAGGTCTTCTGTGTGCCTCAACAGAAGGACACATTATGGAATAGAAAAAAACATAAAAACGGTCAAAGATAATTCTAAATAAGTTTCTGATCTTGTGTCTATCAGTCTATCCTTTTATATATCCTATGTTATACACATTCACAGATATAGTGGATGGACAACATGTTCAGACAGTTCAAGACTCAAGGTGTTTCCCATGCTGACTCTTAACTTCAGGATGGACTGTTGCTGGTTCAAACTGCTTTGGACATCAGAACCAGTCTCAGCAGGCTTGAAAACCAAACTAATGAAAATGTAAAATTAACCGTTGCATCAGCTAGCAAATAGTTTCCTGTTTCGATTCGCAGCGTCCAGACTTCCTTTTCGCTCAGGATGGAAATCCTTGCTTTGTAAAGAGCTGCAGTCTTATTGCCAGCAGCCACAATATCACTGCCAATAATTAAAACAAGGCGTAGAAAAACACATGCCAATAGTCATTGTTTTCACTAATAAACATTTATTCAAGTAAATACAGCAATTCATTTTTCATTCTGTGTTGTCTTTACTCCTCATGGTTGCAGCTTATCGGGGTAATTTCTGCTGTTTCTTCCACAGGAAGCTTCTAACCATTTATCTCGCCTAACATGCTGTGTGTGTGTTCATATCTCACAAGACTGTTACAGCTGTCCGTTACATTAAACCACAGTGTCTGTATCCTCTGCTTATCCATATTTAGTCAAGGGACAAACCACACTTATAAAATGTCTTCAAAATACATTTAAAAAGGTAGAGCTGGATGTTGCAAGCAGTCTGTTTTTAACTAGTGTTACATTTCCAAACTGTCCTAAACCTGCCCTGATCCTTTGAATGATGAAACTAAAATCAAAAGTTTTACAATTTTGTCCGTTTAGGATGATTTCTCCATGGATTGTCCTATTGCTAATGAAAATAAGCTTATTGGATGCTAGTATGCTCCTGCTAAGCAACATATGTTACCAAGGGAACTGGGATAAGAATCAAACAAACCATGGTTATTGCTCATGCTCTTATTGTTATTATGTTATGTTATTATGTTGCATTGTTGGAGAAGCCTGTGACATAAGATTTTCAACTGCATAATTACTCTGTAGCTATGTCAGATTGACAATAAAGAACCTTGAACCTTGAACCTTGTGAGTCTTGCTGTGGCCAATGACAGAGCAGTATCCTATGATGCTACTGCAGTGGTATGATACTCCCTGTAACACAGGAGGAAAGTGACTTTAGTGAAGGGAATGACCCTCGCACAAAGTTTTCAAATAATCAAATGAAATGTGTTTGGTGAAATGTGGTACTTTTTCTTACTTGTAGGTCTCAGTCTTAAGGCACGGATGAAGTACTTAGGTATTAGTTTTCCCTCATCGTCCCCTGCAGTCAGCAGCACACCGTTATCTGACCAGAAAAACTCAATACCGTCTGCGTATACATACATAAAACACATGTAAGAGGGTTTATTGACAAAACATAAAGACAACATCAAGCATAGTGGTTACTAGCAATCATTAGTGGTGGAGCTTACCAGCAAGAGCTTTGGGAACGTCAATATACACAGCAAGATCACAGTCTTCCCTCATTCCTAGTGGGGAAATTAAGATTGAGATTAAGATACACCTTCATTGATCCAGAGCGAGAAAATACAGGTGTTGCAGCAATACAAGGACAGAAAACCTATAAGTATCTTATAGAAAGTAACATGAATAAATAATATCAGGTAAAAAGGCTTAAATAAGAATAGAATAAAAATAAACAAGAAAATGTGTAGACCAATTACATAATAAACTGACAGTGGTATGATTGATACCAAAGTTTACGTGTGTGTACTAATAGGTTAAGCAAGGCAATAAAAGCTCCGGAAAGAATGAAGAGACCACTCAAAATGTTTCTTAAATCTCAATCTCTACATGTATGGCAGCCATTCCATTCAGTGTCTGTTGAATTCCAACACAGAGAAATGTTCAACAAAAAAGAAACAAAAAAAATGTTTACTCAAACACATATCTATATATAATAATAAAACCAGAGAAACTGATAATGCTGCAGTGGTCTTTTAATTTTTTTCAGAGCTATATTTGATATGATTAGGGAATGGTACTCAGCATTTGTCTGAATAAATGTTATAACATATAAGTCAATTTAATATAAAATAGTATCATGTGGTTTAGAAACTGTAGAACTTATTTATCTCAATGTTCAGATGGGTTTCTTTCTGTCACACAGACAACCATACACCCACACGTGCACACACACACACACACACACACACATTGTTTACCGCTGATGACCCCTTCCTCCTCAGGCAGGCCGGGGGCCAGGTGGATGTGTGTCCTCCTCATGCGGCTCAGGCCCTGCTGCTGGATGGAGCTCCACTTGCGGAGGTAGGTGCCATGAACTGCCTCAGCGGGGCAGTCTGGAGAACCAGCCAGGACCGGTTTCAGCTCCAAATCCATTACCTGCCCACAGCAATGCAACCAGTGTTAACACACAATACAAAAATGTGACCAGATCAAGTTCTAATGTTCAGAAACAACAACATTTGGCAAATTGAATCATTTTAGATGGCAGTCCAAGGCCAATGAGGGTTTGTATACATCTCATGTTCTGCTGACATGTTAATCTTTGCAACAAACAAGAAAAATATAACATAATCAAACAGAGTAAAATGTAATTAAAGTGAAGATGAATTTTAGCAACAGAGGTAGTGCTATTCTCCAATGTCTTTTTGAACAATTACCTAACCTGATTTTATAGGATTCTAATTATATATTTCCTGTTAGGCTGTCAGAGGACTAACAGCATCTGTCATCTGAAAATTAGATTTACTTTTTTATTTTGAAGGTGAAAATTGGTTTAAAACATTTGTATGCACTCTGTGGAACAAAATGGAATTGTGTTTTAAGCTGTTAAGGGATCTCCCAGAGTTAATTTCCCATCTAAAGAAAGTACCTTGAATGTATTGAAGTTGAAGTTAGGTGGTCCACTAAATCTATCTAAAAGCAATTCTGGTGTAAATTGAATATTGATTAATTCAGCATTTACCCAGGGGGATAGAATATCGTAGCATGCTGGTTTGCTGATTAAATTAAAAAAGCCCCATACTTGTACTGAATGCCCCTGACTGGCTCGAATTTGGAGCCGGCCGTCCTCCAGCCGATGAAGTTTAAAGCGCTGCTTGTCATTTGTGGCCACAACTCTTTCAACGTCTTCCAGTGAGTATGAGCTGAACTGCGTGTGAGCCAGGAGATCCTCCACAAACATGAAGCCATCTACGAGGGTCAGAGTTGAGGATAAGGAACTTTACTATGGCTCTAAATCCAAATGGATAATACATGTAAAGCATGTGTGATAAAAACTATTAGCGGGCAGGATTTATGGGCATGATTGAATTCATTATAAAATTAAGCATCAAATATAGTGACAACTGTCACATTTTTAAACAAGTCTTTGTTCAGAATTCCTGTTTATGATGTCTGTTTGAATCATGCTGAGAGAAAAATATAATCCAAAAACAAAGATGATTATAGGTATTTGTTTTTAAAATGCTGAATGGAAAAATACATCTTAGGTTCTCATTTGATATATTAAAGTTGAAGGGACACAGCTCACCTGAACTTATTTGAAGATCCATCTTGTTGGCTCCATGGCGAAGAGCATAGGACAAGGATTTAGACAGGCGAACATCTCTGCCCTGGTAGGGGACAAGGCATCAGTCAGAGCTAAGGCTCCAGCTAGTTTTAGGTAGTGTAATCAGATTGCCCAACAAGTTACTAATCAACCCAGGTTACATTTAAAAAAAAAAAGGGCAATTCAATATAGTTACACAGGCAATAATTTATTAACAACATGTGGCCTTTGAAAAGCAGGAACACAACTGGAACACACGTGTTGCTGTGTCTATTTCATTAGGACAAGGTGCGATTATTCAACACACACACACACACACACACACACACACACACACACACACACACACACACACACACACACACACACACACACACACACACACACACACACACACACACACACACACACACACACACACACACACACACACACACACACACACACACACACACACACACACACACACACACACACACACACACACACACAACACACCACACCACCACACACACACACACACACACACACGTAAATATAGGACGTTTAAATATAGGACCTTGACTTTACCATAACTAACCATTCATCCTGACTGCTATGACACCCAATACCACGAGTCAGAAACCAGTCCCTCAACTGTTAAGAGGTCAATATCCCAATGTATAGGGCTTCAATCTCTCACCTCTCCCCCACGATTTCCTCTCCTTCCTCTGCCTCCTCTGCCTGCTTTTCTTCCGCCTCCTACACTTCCACTACTGTCCATTTAAATGCAGTAAGCTAAGATATTCAGACCATTACTCGTAATTTTACACAGGATCACACTCGTTGTCAGTAAACTCATGTAAACAAACCGTGCAGCTTCCCACTTCCTGTTCTTGTCTTTATTCGCTTCTAGGTGCCGCTGTGGCGGCCGGGCGGAGCTCCGGTGTCCCGGCGGCACCACAGAAGAAGAAAGCTGCATTTTGTCCTGGAAGAAAACATCAGACAGCAGCTGCAGGTAAAACAATATTCATAATATCATCGTTAAAAAAAAACACAACCCCAAATGCATGCTGTCATTTTACGGTAACTTATACCTCATGATGATATAACTCAAAACAAAAACACTGCGGTTGCTGTGACTACCGGTGCTGGATTTCATACAGAGGTTGGGCTTAGTTGGCTAACTAATGTTAGCATAGTTCAGCTAGAGCTGGATAATATTGCCATTTGGTAAAATATGGGGTTTCTATGATTCATTTTGTGCTGTTTGCCATATTCGTTTTTCTCAACTGCATGCCATTGGCTGTCGTCTTTAAAGTGTAACAAAACAAGAGGAAGCTGGCCTGCCAGTGTACTGGAGACTTCGAGCAGGTCGTCATGGAAACGTTACGTTAGATCTAGATGCGTTGTGATGACTTATTATTGACTTACTGTCAATAATAATCAATAGGAGAAAGAACATTACCTTCTGTAAGTATCCTACTTCTTTATGTGAACATGTTTATTTCCCAACATGTGCCAAGAAACATTATTATCTATATATGTCGATTTTATGTTTATTGGTTTACTAGCAGACGTTTATTTTACATTGAGGCCAGGTTAACGGGCTAACAACAGATTGAGTACAACAAAGAGTTACAAGTCCTCTACTTTGGCCGAGTGTGCAGGAACCTTGAGTGCACTCAACAGGTCTTCCCAGTAAGGATAAGGTTTATGATTTTCCAAACCTATGATTCGTTTTGATTTTCTATTTGGTTGGCTCATTCATTTTTGTCTTCACTGCTTTGCCATTGTGTCTTGATTCTTCAACATCAACTGATCATTGGTTAATTTGTACACATTTAAAATTCTTAATTAGAAGGGAAACTGAATTTTAAACTTAGACAGTTTAATAGTTTAAAAGTAAGAACACACTCAGAAAACAGTCAACATTGAGCACAAATATATCATTAATGTTAAATATTGTCCAAAATAATGCATACATTTTCTACATGGTAATATACCCTTGGTGGTAAGGGGGGAGACTTGTATTTGGAATTTAGATTACCTGATTCTTATGTCTTTGCTTTCTCTCTTTATTTCTCTTCTTTTATGTTCAGGTGATGGAGTTCCCCCAGCATTCTCAGCAGCTGCTGTCAGCTCTGCGTTCCCAGCGCCAGCGGGGCTTCCTCTGTGACTGCACCGTCCTGGTGGGCTCATCCCGTTTCCTGGCTCACAGAGCTGTTTTGGCCTCTTGCTCACCTTTCTTCCACATGTTCTACTCAGATCCTCAAGGCGTCCTTGGTGGAAACAGCAGCAGCAGCTCTGTCACACTCGACAGCGACATTGTCACGGCTGCTGCATTTAGCTTGCTCTTGGACTTTGTCTATGAAGGCGTTCTACAGCTGGGCGAGTCTCCACCAGTGGAGGACATATTGGCAGCTGCAAGCTTTCTGCATATGAATGAGGTTGTAAGAGTCTGCAAGAAACGACTGCAGCGACGGGGTCCTCTGGCTGAGGCTGACAGCACTCGCTCTGAAGAAAGCACTGGAGCGAGAAGGGCAATAGAGACAGGGAGGGAGGGTGGGGGGGACGGTGGAGCTGAGCCAGTGGTGGCCATGGCAGGACATCTCTTGGATCCAGTCGCCATGGCAGCACCATACTTACCAGTGTGTATAATGACAGAGAGGCGTCAATCTGTAAAGTCTGAGAGTAGGACTGGGGCGGGGTCTTCAGAAGCACGAGTTCAGACTCCTCTGAGCCCTGACATCGCTGATACCACACAGCCAGGCATGGATGCATCTCCTCTGGCCCCCACCAGAGAACTGATTCAGGGCCTCATAACAGGCCGGTCTGCCCAGGGAGGTCACTCCAGGTCGGGGTCCGGAGGTCATGGTGACGGGTCTGCACTCTGCAGCCCTTGCAGCACCACTGAGACATACAGGTATGAGTCTGTTGTAACTTCCATACTGTTTTAAAAGGAGTTCCTCCGTGTACTGGAATACCTTTTTATCTGATTTGTTGTTTTTAAAAAACCTGTTAAGTGTAGATCCAGGGATAGCACTTTGGTGGCTGATTCACTTTTTTTTTTAAACCTTGAGATTGTTCCCCCAAATTTACAGAATACATAAATATGTTTGCACTAAGTTACATAATTGTTTTTATTAAAGTGGTTCATGTCTAGCTGTGTCATTTCACCATAGAAAAATGTAATGTACGAGTCAAAGCAGCTGGCAAGCGGACGGTTTTCACCAGCGGCTGACGATCGGTGCATCTCTCCACTGTTTACACTATATCTTTCTTTCTGTCTTTCTTCCATCAGCAACAGCAATAACCAGCAGCCCTCCTCATCTTCTTCCTCCGTGGTGCCAGTGAGCCAGGCTAGCAGTCGGTCAGTGGTTGCTTATTCCCAGTCAGGACCCGGTTTCTCCACCAGCCTCCTACAGGACGATCACCGACTGGCATGTGATGTCTCTGTAAGGAAACCCTCAGAGGCTGACTACAGGGGTACATCAGGCAGAGGACAACAGATGGTCAATTTAATCCAAACATCAGCCCTAACGGCACGCAACCCAACACACTCGCCAACACAGCGTACACTCCCCCAAATTCGAATCCAGAACACTATGTCGCTTCAACGCCAAAGCTCGGACTTCCACCTGGCTACTCGGACACAAACCCTTAGAGGATCTGAGGGGAATATGGGAGCTTCACCCACCACTACAAATGAAAGGTCTCACCCTCTTATGGGCAGAATGAGGACAGACAACAATGATGGAGAGAATGTGAACATAAAAGTGGAGGCCATTGTTATATCTGATGAAGAGTTAGAGGAGGGAGCGGAACCAGTTATGGAAGTAGACGATGAGTATGAGGAAGAAGAGGAGCTGCACAGCCCTCAGTTTCTCTCCTCCCATCCACAGGGTCTCTCACAAATGGCTTCTCATTCAAATGACTACTCCTTTCCCCTCTCTCCCTCCTCTTCCTCCTCTGGTGCCGGCCCTTCCTCACAGGACACTTCCTCCTTCCCCTTGGTTCCTCCATCCACAGCCCAGCAGCATTCGGAGCATCCTGCCTACTTCCAGGACTTCCAGGACACTATGGGAAACTTTGTGGAGGACGTCCCCACATGTGGAGTGTGTGGAAAGACGTTCTCATGTACATACACATTAAGGCGCCACGCCATTGTGCACACACGCGAGCGTCCTTATGAGTGTCGCTACTGCTACCGGAGCTACACACAATCAGGGGACCTGTACAGACACATACGCAAAGCTCACGACAACTCACTGCCAGCCAAACGCAGCAAGGCCGACATGGACCCCTCCCTGCCACCACAACCACCACAACCACCACTACCACCACAACCACCACTACCACCACCTCTTAGTTAACACACACACACACACACCTTATTATATTTCTATACTCATGCACACATACCTTAAAGGTGGGGTAGGTCATTTTGGAGAAACCAGCTCGAGTGCGCTAGAATTTCAAAATACACAACCGGAAAAAATCTGCCACTTCCTTATAGAGCCCCTCCTCCAACACACACGAACGCGCACATGACCAATGAGGGCACGAGATAAGTCTGTGCACAGATAGATGGAAGGCTGACAGGCAGGTAGGCCATCCAGTTATTTTAGCCAGGCCGGCTAAAATGATTGGTCGTGCTTTTTACAGTACTACGGCTTCCACAGATGACATTTTTTTATGGATTTTTTGTCAAAGCACTTAAGATATTCATTGCTATCGGGATGTTAAGAGCATTCCATGGAATATAACAAAAAGTGTATCTCGAGCCGGTTTCTCAAACTTACCTACCCCACCTTTAACCTTAATATCATAACTTTTATTCTACATTTCTCGATTACTCTCTAATCAATTACCTGATTGGTCTATAATAATAAATATTGTGAAAAACATACAAAATAATATTTATATCTGGCTTGACATTGCCACACCCAAATTGAAATTCGGTCCAGTCCAGTTCATTCAACACGTTCATGATAGCAGCTTCAAAAATGTTCAGCTGCAGCCATCTCTCGCCCGCTCCTCTTTACTGACTTTGGCCCAATATTAGATGAAATGCTGTTATTGGCCGGCAGATCTGAAGTTGCGGGAAATCTATCCACATCAGAGCAAATAAAACATTGTTACTACTACGTTTTTGTAGGTACATTCTTTTATCAAAAACATAAAAGTTGTTAGAATATTCAGAAGCTGTGACTCCCTACTTTAAGTGTTTGCTATTTCAACTCAAAACACAAATACGAGAAAGCTGTTGTTTTTAATTTCATTAGTTACATGAGTTGTAATGTGTACGACTGCCTACTAAGTGTGTGACTCTACCA
This sequence comes from Trematomus bernacchii, assembly GCF_902827165.1. Taxonomy (NCBI): domain Eukaryota; kingdom Metazoa; phylum Chordata; class Actinopteri; order Perciformes; family Nototheniidae; genus Trematomus; species Trematomus bernacchii. Next base: position 2,027,931 of record NW_022987409.1, read on the forward strand.
GCAAAGTTTATTGTAGCATTGTACTGTCGGTACCCCTTTACAATAAGACTACCCTTATAAAGGGTTTACGAATAGTTTGTAATTCATTTATTAATTAGGTTGTGAACACTTTATAAATCATTAATAAGCTTTTATAAGACATGAGATAAACAGGGCAACTGTGACCGGTTGCTTGCCAAATAGTGAACCCACATTTATCTGTACTGCTAAGCCTTATTATAAATGGTAGTAACTCATTAATAAATGGTGATTTGTTTCACACTTTACAATAAGGCTCTCTTTTGGCAACTATAAATGTTAGTAACTCGTAAATAAATGGTCATAAAGAGATGCCAAGAAACATCAAGATGGAACGGGGGGAATCAACTCAGTGAACAACAGATACCAAGGATGCTGGCTGATGAAGAAGACGAAGTAAGCTAGGTAGCCAATATAAGGCTTAGTTATCTTGCCAAATAGTGAGCCTGTGTTGATGTATGAAAACTATGTTAGAACTGGTTTATAAATGGTTCTTAATGATTAATAAAGTGTTTACAACCTAATTAGAAACCCTTTATGAATCCTTTATAAGGGTAGTCTTATTGTAAAGTGATACCATACTGTCTCCTGTTTTATTTACAGAAAGGACATCTACAAAGAAAATCCCTGCAAAAACTCAGACGTTTTTTAATTTATAACTTATAATACAAGTTTTTCCTTGCATCAGTTTTAAAGAAGCTGCATCATGAACATAAGTTATGTACAGTATATCTGATGAAGTAGAAAATCAACTGTGCCAAAAGTCCTTTACCTTGTTTCTTCATAACCTTATCTTCTTTTAGATGCAGTAAGAAGTCTTCGTTTAGGAATCATTCATAATAGACAGCTGACCCAGAAATAACACAGTGGCAGCCATACAGCATAGCACTCTCTGTATTATCCTAACATATGATTTTGCAACATTTCATTGTCTTTGCTTGAAAATGTTAAATGTTAAACTATACAAACTTTACGCCAAAATGCAGTAGGATGGCAGTTGGTGGGGACGTGAAGTGTGGGGCTCTTCCCCGTTTGTGTTTAGCTTTCCTTATTGCCTGTGTGACCTTTGCCATAATCACAGATTATACAGTTTGAGCATTTTTTTACATGCAGTAATTCAGCCCCCTCTTTACATTTATACTTGAAATGTGCCTAAATGACTGTCAACTGAATTTGTTGTTCAACGCCATTTTACATGTTTTGGAAGTACATTTTCTGTACTTAAAATAATAATAATGTAATGGTTCTTACCATAAAAGAGTTCTGAGTACAGGTGGAGTTCAGTCATTGTGTGCAAAATCTAAAAAGGTCCATTTGTGAATAAACACTGTTTAGTAAAACATTGTGTTCATGTTGCCGTTTCAGTAAATCACAAAATCACACAGGTTGGTCACTAAACATTACCCTTTAGTTTATTTTTATTTCACTATAAAAGAAAATATACAAAAATATAAACATTTGTTATTCTTCAGTTGTAACACAATTACACTGAACTTGTAGCACTTATTTCACTGTCTGTTGCAAGTCAACTTTAAAATGTTCACTCGTGACACGCTGAGGACACGCCATCCTTCGTACGTTTTTCTCTCTTCAGTCTTCTACTGGCCCGTGGATCTGTCAGGGAAAACATTATAATAACAATTCATTTTCATTCATTTTAACAGCACTAAACGATGAACTGAACTTATGGGACAGATGTTACTGTTAACACTATTGTTAGTACATTTTGTCAACTGGACGACGCTTTGAATCACACCTAATACAAATCAGTGTTCCAGGACACTTCATTTACTTAAACTAAGAAACTTTTAATTGGGTGCCACAAATTGATCTTGTCTTTGATTTAACAGCCTTCTGTAAAGTTGGCTACAAAACAGAACAACTCACCGCCTCAGCCAACTCTGGCCAATCCATTGCCATCACAACGGTATCGTCAGAGTTTGGTGGCGTCTCCAGGTTCCAGTAGGTCAGCTTGTCAAACACAGATGATACCTTCACTGTCCTGTCCTGAAAACACACATTTAAGTACACATAATAACAAAATAGTTACCAAACTGAAATCAGATGTTATCCTCCGTGCAATCAGAGCTTTGCCTTATGTTTGGCTGAACCAGACTGCGGGTCAGCGTCAGATGTTTACCTCTTGGTCAGAGCCGGGCTTGTTGGTCTCTTTCAGCACTAAGCCAGTGTAGCCCTGAGGACAGCTGAGCTCCTGGCCCTTCAACCCACGCCCTCTGAATGATACCATCTTCTCTGTAAGGAGAAAAATGTACAAAGGATTGTAGTTAGAAACAAAAAATGATGTGGTAAAAAATGTTAAGCTATGTTACAAAAAAAGGGCAACAAAGTTTTAAAGGTCACCTGACCAACAACTTAATGTTCCGTCACACAAAAGAATAAAAATCATGAAGACAAGAACAGAATATATTCTAAGGATATCTGCAACATTTACACATAAAACATAGCTCTGCAGACCACTCGGCATTTCAGTCTAGTTCCTAGTGTTTTATCTATGATGTTCTTTTGTGTCAAATTTACATATTCTGTTTTCTGCTTTCAGGATTTTGTAAAGGGTATGGAAACTACCTATCTGTTTTATACTATTTTGAGGAAGTGGTTTCACTATGTTTGCTTTCTATGTCTTTAAGTGAGCTCAGCTTACTGAAAACATTAGATACACCTTTGTTAATCAATCTTTGTGACTAACTAAATCAAAGCATCCTCAATCATTTTCTAAAAGCTGTGGATTATACATGGTCATAATTATGCCGTTTTATTTATTTTGATAAGAAAAATAACTTAGGCCTTCTGTTAATATGTTGACCATCCTGACATTGGATAAATTGCATTTGTTTTTATCTCCATCGTTGTTTTCTATAAATAGCAGACCAGTGACAGTCAGCTTTGGTCTACTGTCAGAGAGGTTGAGTATACCTAGTTTGCAGTCTTTGGTGGTGGCAGTGAGGTATTGTGAGACCTGGGCCGGCCCATTGTGTTCAATCTCACAGGGCAGGAGGTGGACTGGGACCCTCTGCGCCTGGCCCACAGAGGACACGTTAACCCGGGTAACACTGCTGTTACAGGACATGCTGCGATGAGAAGACAGAAGAGAACAAAACACAAATGTCTTGCTGTGATTTGATACATGTAAAAAGGTGATGTATATAAGATGTATGCACTGGCTACAACAGAAAAGTATTTCTCCCCCATATTCAGAAAAACTGATAATTTATTAAGTTCAGGTGCAAAAAAAAAGTAAGGTCCATTAAAGTGATCTGATTACCAGTACATAGACAGTGTATTATGTATTATACATATTTTTTTCATAGGGCTTCTATGAAATGTTAAGGAGAAATAATTGTATCAGTAGAAAACCATCAGACTTTACATAAAATAAAAAGCATGCCTCATCTATTAAATATCTGTACCCTATGAGCGTGTTTTCTTAAATCATCTGATATAGTTTTTTAACGCGTTATTACGTGACTTCAATATGGAATAATTGAATACAGCTGGAACAAACCTTTTAGCAGTTTTCCAAATGTTTTTGTGAAATGAATTGGACCTCTTCCGGTTAGAGCCGGACTGCGTCTGATTGGACAAACGTGTCTTCTTCTACGCTGCTAGATGTTTTTTGGCGGGTTTTTTCTCTTGCAGTAAGGTATGTCTCCCCCTACTGGAGGGATACTATTTTACTTGTTCTGCTTTTTTAGATCTGTTGTTTTCTTGATTATTTTATTGTCTTCCTTCTTGTTCTTTGAGCCAATACACATCTATCAAATTGTGTTAACATAATTGGTCACAAAAGAGTAGCAGTAGTATCTGCACTTTCATCCCTTCTTTTTTAGGTATTTCGTATTCAAAATATGGCATAAGGTCTTGCACAGTAGCTTAATTATTGTCAACATTAAGATACTTTGGGCTTTATCCCATGGTCCTTTAGAAGGACAATTCTCTAAGTACAATGCAGGATCAAGACTTAGCGAACAGATCAATGTGCTTAAGTTGCTAGTAGGCCTAGAACAGTTTAAGACTGAGCTCTATCAAAGTAAAAGGAAATGTGTGTATAAATGTGGATTAGGATGTGCAAAGATACAAAGAATTTGGGCTACAAATAACAATTATTTTCATTTTGGATTAATCTACAGATTATTTTACAGTTTGTTTTACCCTCGATTTACGAATCAAAGGAAAAGGCAAGAATACACTTGAAATGAAAGCTGCCCATGAGGTCAAATGATCCCCTAACATTGTCATAGAAGGCAATGCAATGTATCAATTAGTTTAAACAATTCCCAAAACCAAAACATAGTAGATGTTAACATTGTATTCCTACTTCCTATAATAGGAAGTAGGAATACAATGTTAACATCTACTATGTTTTGGCCTAAGGAATCCTATTAATGATAACACTTCAGCTTTAACTTTCTGTAATTGTACTCTTTATTTTTCTCTTTTGTCCGCTAAACATAAACTATATGGGGTTTTAATAGTAAGAAGTATAGTTCTTAAAACTTCTCAAGCCTTGGCCTTGTTGTCAGTGTCATATTTAACACTAAGAACTCTGTTCCAGTTGGCAGAGCTACTCTCATCATGTGGGATGGACTAAGCCCGTCCAATGGCAGCTATTTCAGCAGCCGAAGTTATTGAAGGATCACAACATTTGATCCAGACAGGGTCAAGCTGTGGATAAAGGCGCTTCAGGGGAAAGAGAAGTGATTTCCTAACACTCACAGTTGGCCAGAGGTGAGTTTTCTATAACAAAATAATTCTGTTGCAGGCATGTTGCTGATGGATATCATGTAAAATAGTTGTGTTAAATGTTAAATAGCCAAAACATATGTTTGATTTGCAGTGGAAATCTTATTAAAGTAAGAGTATGTACAGTTAGTATAATCAGGAACATTTAAAGAATCAAAAGTAAAAAGTGCCCAATGCAGAGAGATGGCGCTGTGACACCTTTACAATGCTTCTTTTGTATAACCACTGTTACAAAACTCAATATGAATGATAAACTAATTAAAAAAGGAAAATACGCAAATCCACATTTGTGAAGCCGGCAACTATAAATGTTTGATGTTTAAATTATTCAAATAGTTTTATTTCAAATGACAAATGGTCTCATCTCTATTTGTACAAAGTCATATATTTCGTTTTATTTATAACATCAACTCTTCATTCTTCTTAAATGTGGTGGAGGAGAAGCAGAAAGTGGCATGAAAAAGTATACTTAATATTAAATACTTGGCTACTGTGATATATTAGATCACTATAAATAGCATGAAATGAGAAATTAAACAGCTTATACTAAAACAGAAAATTAAACATCAATCCACCAACATTATTACACAGTACATATTTTGTCAAAACCTCCAGATTATTTTGACTTTTTTCTTAGATGCTTCTTGTCAGTAATACAGTCAGAGCGGCAGTTGACTGTTGACACAGTTGGTTCAGTCATCTGATGCTAAAGGCCTCTGCTTGTGACTGAGATCAGACTCAGTGGTTTCACAGCCATCACTGCTATCAAAGTGGGGCTTGTTTCTGGACATCATGACATCATCAACCACACTTTTCCATGAAATAAAACAGCAGGAGTTATAGACTCAAGCCACTAATTGATGACTGGAGACTGAAGTTTAACTTAAGCACTGATGTCTCATGACTTCTCTTGGACTGAGCCTTCTGACCTGAAAATCAGAAATGCAACCCTTAATTATCATGTTCCACTTCCATGTGTTATCTAACAGCATCCAATCAAGTCACAGGATAGAACCATGAAGAACTAATGTTACTGAACTCCAGTAGAAAAATATACCAAAGATTATTTCCTTCCTTCCAAAAACTATGCCATCGACATGGTGAACAAAAAGCAAACAGCAGTAATTGAATGTGTATGTCTAAAATTAAATAAAATGTGGTGATAAACATATGATGATTTATTTTGGACTGCAAACCAAATGTGAAAGTTATTCTCTTCAGGTGACCTTTTTTCGGGGATTCTTTCATTTTTTATACAGTACTGCTGAAAGTGGACAGGACAAGGGGGGATGGGGGGATGATATGCAGCAAAGGGCAGCATTCAGATTCAAAGTAGTCAGCTAGTTAAGGTCTCTTTATATCAAAAGGAGCATTTGTACAAGTGTCACCAACAGGTGAGCTAAAGGGCACCCGGGACTTGTCAGTCTTGACTTGGGACTTGACTGCAAAGACTTGAGACTTACTTTTGACTTTCAAAACAATGACTTGGTTCTGCCTGTGTAAAACAGTTCTTGATGTGAATTTGACTTAAAGTGAAATATGGACAAAATCCATTGGGATCCTTTTCATTATGTCTTTACACTAACTCATACTTGTGGTGGCATTAAATGTGGTTTTTATCAACTGTTCCAGGTTAACTCTGTACTAATCTGCTTTTCCAAAAAATAAATGTACTCTCTTTTTTTTTATGTTTAGATTTCATGGGTAAAAAGAGTGATATGCGTTCAGGAGATGGAGAACCTTCAGCTCAAATGTTTGGGGCGCTGCTGGGGCTCCAGGATGCTGTCGTCACGTGGATGTCACGCGCCCGTCAGAGGGTTATTCAGGGCTTAACTGTGTTCTCCATTGTCTTTCTGCTTCTCTGGATTTCAGCCTTTTTATATGGCAGCTTCTACTACTCTTACATGCCATTGGCGGCCTTTTCCACACCTGTGCACTATCACTACAGGTGTGTATGTAATATCTTATCCAGCTGCATCAGACTGTAATTTATGTCTTGTAATTTTATCTTTCTGGCTTTCCCATTTTTGTCTACAGGACGGACTGTGAATCTCCTGTCTCTTTTCTATGCTCTTATCCAATGGCAAACATCTCTCTGATGAGGAATAAGAAACATGTATGTATGAATTTGCTGTGCATCAATCTGTGTATTTGTATCTATCTCTTCTCCCATGAGTATTACCTTTTAAAAATGTACATTCAGGTGCTGACATTTGGCCAGGCCTATGAGATGTCTCTGCAGCTGGACATGCCTGATTCTCCAGCCAATCAGGAGTTGGGGATGTTAATGATCAAGACAACCTGTTTCTCTGGGAAAGGAGGGCAGGTTGCCTCCTCTGCTCGCTCTGTGAGTTGTTGATTTGTTCATCTCCAAATGTGTGCCTTAAATCAAATAATGCTTCATTGTTAGTTCATGCACAATGATTCACTTTTGCATTGCTGTGTGTTTCTCAGGCAAGACAACTGCTGTCCGCCTCCAGCTCTCGCTTTGTGAGTACAGCGCTGACGCACATTAACCTTTAATCACTCAGCCTGGTCAGATTAGACTGCTTGTGCTTGCTGCAACAGAATGTGATCTCAGTGTTCAGGTGATAGAGATGTCCACACAAACATGTGAATGTATGATTGTTAAATGAAATACATCATATATATATCTTCCAGGAATATATGATGTGTAAAGTATGCTATTATTCATTTAAATCAGCTGTTCTCCTTCACCAGAGGTACTGCCGGATATTTGCATCCCAGTTCTTTTTTCCTCTATTGTTTGTCAAGTTTTGTTTAGTTGCTATTTATTTGGGAATGTGGTCCTTAAAGCAGCTATGACTTAAATTACTCGATTGAGTGTTTACAAAAAGAAACCAGTACTCTTATAAATACTACTTCTTTTGAAGCCTCAAACTTTAGTAAAGAGGTGTTGATATGGTATTTTTACTAAAGCTGCATTTTTGGTTGTTTTTGCATAATGTGTTTTGAATTTTATGTATATTAATTAGAAACACAAAATAGTCTATTTGAAAGACCTTTCAGTCACATACAATGCCAGAACGAGGCCTAAAACTGCCTAGAACTGAGACAACACAACAAGTTTAAAACAGAAGAACTTTACAGAACTATTGTATTACACTTTATAACACTGTACAAGGGGGAGTCCACTGAGATCAGCCTTTTGTCAACGCTTATTAAACATTAAACATAACCAAATCATTGAGTTATACGCAAAGGTAAAGCTTTTGCATGTGTGTTTACTGTATGTCCTACATGTGGGACGAGCTATTCATATGTTAATAGCAATGAATAAAAGTTCTAAGATTTCATGTAGTCTGGTCTGATATATATGTATGTGATAAATAGATGATAGATACAGGTTCTTATTTTATGTAATCTGATTGAGTAATCCTGATTAAATGTAATCTGTTACAGACTGAAATAATGTATTGACAGTACTATGTCTGTGTGACTGTGTTGCCCTGCGGTTCAGGGCATGTTCCGGTACCGCTCAGAGCTGCTGAGGTCTCTGGGCACGCTGCTGTTCCTCCCGGCCTTTCTGACCGGAGTCTCTGAGCAGAAACAAGTGCTGGAGGTGGAGCTCTTCTCAGACTACACGGACGACCCAGTGAGTCCTGGACTGCTTCGTCGACGTGTTAAAATGTGTCATGTGTTTTGTTGACTAAAAGGTTTGCCTTCATGTGTATAGTATCTCCCATCGGTCACGGCCGTCATTGAGATCCTCTCCAGCAAAGTGCAGATCTACTCATCCCAGCTCAACGTACATGCCCACTTCACTGGTATAAGGTAACATCTGTACCATGTTTTAATTTAGATCTGATGTTAAATATCTGATGATGAAACAAGAAGAAAAACAGAGGGACAGTCACAGTAACCCCCAGTCACATTTATTAATTTAGATTTAGATAGTTTTAGTGTGAGTTGCAGAGAGTTGGAGATTATGGAGAAGATGTCTCCCTCCTCTTGAATATAATGGAAGTGAACGTCACTTGGCCATTGGCGTTCAAAACCCCAAAGACATATGAAAAACTCAGCATCAAATTGTACTTGCATCACAGCAGCTCCATTTGCAACATCAAAGAAGGGCAAATATTAAGACATGATACAAGGAAAACAAACATTTAACATAACATCACGATCACTGAAGAAGAGCATGCTCAGAGACCCTCTAACGTACATTAGACTTCATGCAGGAACTTTTGTATATCTACTAAACTGCACCTGCTTACAATGGAGCACTAGTGTCTGGTGAAGTTCCTGCATGTGTCAAAAATATAAAATCCTTTGTGCACGTCTGAATAAAAAATATACAACATGTGATATATTAATACAAGTTATAATGACTCTTTTATCTTTGTATTCTCTATTAGATATTTCTTGTTCAAATTCCCTCTCCTCTCAGCCCTGGTGGGCGTGTCCAGTAACTTTGTCTTCCTCAGTCTCTTCTTCGTCTTCAGCTATGTGAAGCTGCTGTTGAATGAGGATTGGGCACCAGTGCAGGTGAGAGAAGAGCCGTTACTGCATACACGTAACTGCAGCTGCAGCCCTGCACACTTCATGAGTTTGGTGTTCCATGATAACGTGAAATATATTCCTCTCGGGTGTTGTGTCTCAGCCTCAACGAGCTCTGAGTGTATGTTCTTCTGCTTGTTTACAGCTCAGAACAGATGGCGGTCGGAACATCAACCAAGAGGATCACAGCAATGCTGCTGGAGGTACAAAAAACACACTGAGAGAATTTCAATGTTTTTTAAAGTTATTTGCCTAAGACACTTGATAATGACTACAAGAATGAATCCCTCGGTAGGTACAGCAGAGCTGGTGGGTCCACGAATGTGACCGGAGAGAGGCCCCATCTGCACTGTTGCAACAACCCAGAGCTGCAGAACAGACAGGTTCAACCTCAGATTTAAATACGATTCGGAGGCCTTTCAAGGATAATGAGAACAAGATGTAATGGTGAATACTTGAGACGGCTGGAAATGACTCAGAAAGCACCCACAGACTTCTGAAGCTCTGTGTTTGTCTGAAGCTCTGTGTTTGTCTCACACTCTTTCAGCACTGTTTCAAGTCTCTCAATGTTGCTTTGTTAATACTCTGCACCTCAAACTTTGGATTAGTAGTTCAATCAAAAAACTGTTCAACAATATTCAATAATTCGATAAGATATTAGAAAGTAAATAGGTGTAATGATACATACAGACAAAATCATGAAATTGTGATTATAACCCTGAATTGTTATTTCTATGGAAATACTATATTCCCTTTAGCTGCAGCTGTATGAAATGCAAGATTGTAAAGCTGTTTCATTTTTAATGTAAAGACATGCCGGCTAACATATTTCTCTAAGTTCTTAAAACCAGCTCACTGTCTTTTCCAACTGATAAGTAGTCCACCTCACAAATACTGTGAAGTTGAGTTATTTCAATAAGGTTTGTGTGAAAAGGATCTTGCTTAACTGAATGACAACTATGACGACAATCCACATGTTCACAATAGAAATATTAGAGTGATAAAAGTAGATGATGTTAAATGTTTTAAAACTTCTTAAAACCTGTTTTTTGTTACTTGATCAAAATGCACAAAGATATCAAACCTGTTTTTGCCTCTTTCTACTTCAAAAAATATATGAACACAGATTTAGTTATTTGAGTTATTAAGTAATGGCTGAAAATTATTTCTTAAGTCTACATTCTGTTAAACTGTTGCAATAAAACCTTTACAAAAATGTTCCATCAGGCTTCTGTTTGAATCTTTTCAGAGAATACTGCCTCTAAACAGTTAACACACAAAGTGCACTCTCATTATTGGAGGACACGTTATAGTATTTCCATCCTGCTATCTGACGTAGTGTCGTTCCTGGATGTCCTCTTGAAGCTTTGGAAACTTAATGACGTCACTGCATGCAAAACTTTGCACCACCAGTGAGAATGAGAGAGAGATGTAGCTCACTGACGGTCACAGTGCTTTCTAACAGGTGGCAGACACAGGTAAGGTAAGTTATCCACATGCAATCATTTGTTGTTCTATATTTCCATTTGTGTAATTTGAAGAAAGCTTAGAAATATTGCTGTGGAGGTGTTAAACTGGAGTTTAGACTTGTAAATGAATTTCCTCAAACACATTCGAAACTGTGTATCTTTTGTAAACATTTCCCTGTTTTTGTATAAGCACATGTGTTCATGGAGTAGAGGCGCACACCTACGCTCTCACACTGGCCCGTGAGATGAACGTGATGACGGATGATAACTACATGGAGGGGATGGAGATGGAGACGGAGAACAATCCAACAATGGATACTGACTTTTCTTCAGATAAGACGTACCAACATCTGACAATTAGAGAAGGGACTTCCAGTAGCTGCAGGAGGGTCAAAGTGAGATCCAGACCCAGACTCCAGTCCACAAAGAGCTTCCCCCCTTACAATCAGTGCATTGGGGGACTCGGAGAGGACGGGGATGGAGACGATGAGCTCAGTCAGTCGAGCGACGTGATGAGGGAAGACAGGAATGAGGTCTGTCAAGGCACAGAAAGAAACAAGGACATTGAATTTATCCCAAGATGCGCAAGGGATGAAGTAAAGGAACAACGGAGGATGAGGAGGAAGGAAAGGGTGGGGGGCTGCGGTGAAGTTGATACAGATGGATTGGAGAGGTGGAGTGGGAATAGAAGAGTGGAAGAGAAGAGCGAGTGTGAGGATAAGGAGATGGAAGGGGGCACAAACAGCGAGTGGCAACACTGCAGAGGTAGAAACTCTAGTTTTGAGATTGAAGAAGTGGATGAAGAGAGGAAGACATCGTCAGAGGGGGAGAACGAGGGGAGCGGGGAGACCGAGGAGCTGATAGGAATCAAAGAGGGATCCACAACACATCAGTGGTCCTCCCCACATCCAATCCTCTCCAAGCTTCTGCACTCCTCCTCCTCCACCTCCTCCAGCTCCTCCATCAACTTCTCCTCAGCAGAGAGCGATGAGGTCTTCAGTGAAGGAGAGGATGTTGGCTCAAAGAGGAGGGCCTTCAGGAAGGTGAGATGCAGTTGGACACATTGTCTTGCATCTGCTAGCCCAGTCGATGCACTTTCCATGGCGATGGCTTAATAAAACTACATTTCTCAACTGTCATTCACACCTGTGGTCCGGCTGATTTGCATCGGCTTGAAAGAGGACTTTGACAAAGTCAGATTTGAATGGTGTTTGCATGCCTGGCTCTGGCTGCTGTAGATAGGACAGTAGAGGGAAGCAGGCAGTGGGAGTAGATCTTCTCAGTATTTTGCATTGTTGTACATAGTAAGCCTCGACTAAATAAAAGAGCACTACATAAGAAGGTGAACTAAGCATAAATAGCATATCATGTAGACATTGTGTGAAAGGGACTCCACTAAGCATGCTCTGGTCTACCTTTGCTTCCCTTGTTTATTTAGTTTTTCTTTGGTGTGCCTGGTGGCAGCTGCTTTGTGTATATACAAAACAGATCATAACTGTTGAGGTATGCGCTGTTGGTGAAAGCCAAACACACAGACAGACACTGCGCTAACACTTTTAGACGGGCACAAAGGACTTTATAGGTGTTTGTACCATATATTTCAGTTATTTAAATGATCACAGTTGCAAAAGCACAGGTGTAAATAATTAAATGAGTGATGGTTCCAGAAATTAAGGCTGCTTGAGTTTCAAGGTCCTGGTATTGTTCATGCTGGGTCACCGTCATATCTTCGTGGGACAATATAAATAGAACATAGCCATTATTGACCTGTATTTTTACTACTACGACAAATCAAAATATCTGCTTTGAGGTAGACCTGCGTGTAGACCTTTGGTTGTCACCTATTTGATACAGCATATAGGCTGCCTATACAAATCAAAATTGCCATATTGTAAAGTTGGAATTAAAGATGTGATCAGGTTATCCTTTACAATGTGACTTGAATCTAATTGTAATTTGTCTCAAATCAGGGCTGATTTTAGGTAATTATTTTTAATAATTAGATAACCAAACCCTGATTGTTTTTATAGCCCACTGTCTCCTCACTAAATCAAGTTCCTGGTTCAGCCTGGAGCCTTTCAACTTGCATGCAGATGTTCAGGTTTAGATGAACTCTGAACTGCCTGCAGGGGGGATGTGTTTCTCTGTGTTCTTTACCCCTGTGGCCTTGCCAAAGATCTAATCTTCCTCTTCAAAAACAATGCATACTAGAAAAGGCTTGTCTACCTGTTGGTCTTGCATGAAGACTTAAATATAATCTGCTCTTCTTTTGGGCCTCAGAGCCGCTCTTGGAAGACCTACCTGACCATGATGCACTGGTCTCTGCGGCGGCAGGGCTCCTGGGTCCAGCTGGCTGGACATCAAGGCATGTTCATCCAAAACAGACACATACAGGCACTCAGAAACTACTGTGTTCAAGTTTAGAGATAAATATGAGAGCGATCAGACCACTTAAATTCACTTAAATGGTGTAGATTCATGCTGTGATGGTTATCTCACTGTGCATACATCACTGCTGCTGTTTTAACAGACTTTGTCATAGTTCATCCACCATGCACCAACACATTTAATCATGTCAACCATCTCTGAGTAAAGGTTTCTCATCTAATAAGAAGGTTTGCTCAAGTTAAAAAAGGAAAAAACACAACAAATGATGATATCGGCCTTCTTGTTTTATTAAACACATGTGGATAGCTAATATTCCTAATGGTTGTCTCTGCTTCCCTTGGTACTGTCATCACCAGGTAACTTCCAGCTGAGTGAGGGAGGGGAGGTGTTGAAACTGTACTGTGAAGTGGAGGCAAAGTGTCTGGACTCCCTGATGAGAGATGCGCTGAGACCCTTCGTCCCGCAGTACCACGGCTGCGTCACCAGAGGGGAGCACTGCTACATCCGCCTGGAGGACCTGCTGAGCGGCCTGAGGAGACCTGTCATCATGGACTGCAAGATGGGAGTCAGGTAGGCTAGAGAGCAAATATTTATTTTGACCAGCAGCGACTACATGGACGAAATCATAGAATAGACAGCGAGACATGGAAAAGGCACTACCATCTCTTCTAAGTAGGAGCAGATTTTGATATGCTTTGCCTTGGTTTTGTAGTTTTTGTTGTGTCTCTGTCTAGTTTTGCCCCTTCTAGACATTTGTGTCTCTTCGCAGGTGCTTATCATCTCCTGGTCGTAATACATTTTCTTTCTTATTGGTACATGTCTCTACCAGTAACATTTTAGGCCCATGGCCTTATGCCTGGTAAAGTTGCTCATTGGTGACCACAACGGTCTTGCAGGCATTTAATTCGAAATTATAGAAAATAGTTGGTTAAGATCAAATGAGGGTCTGAGTGGTGAAAGCAAAGCAGTGTGTTTTTAAATACATTACAGTTTCTTTCTCAGGACATACCAGGAGGAGGAGGTGGCAAAAACCCAGACTAAGACCACCCTACGGAGTGACATGTACCAGAAGATGGTGAAAGTAGACCCTTCCGCTCCATCAGTGGAGGAACACGAACAGAAAGCGGTGACCAAGAGTCGGTACCTTCAGTGGAGGGATACAACCAGCTCTACGTCCACGCTGGGCTTCAGGATAGAGGGCATCATGGTAGGGGTAAAAGGCATCACAGCAGGACTATTTATGAAAAAATTGCCATTTACCTGGATTGTTCTTATCAAGTGACATGTCTGTGCTGCTGTGTTTATTTTCTGTGTGACTCAGATGGAGGATGGCAGTGTCCAAAGGGATTTTAGGAAAATTCTGACTTTAGCTAAGGTCACTGAGGCAATGCTCTACTTCACCCGGAGTCAGCTGGATATTCTGGTCAGTTTGTCTGTCTGTCTGTCTGTCTGTCTGTCTGTCTGTCTGTCTGTCTGTGGCTGGCTGGCCGTTAAACACTGGTTACATTTCCAGTGTCGCTTCTTGACCTCTATTATGTTGTTTGTAGTTGTAGTTGTAAAATCCTATTCCTCCCAATTTACGTTTCCTTTTTTACGTTAATCCTTTACCCTGATGTAGTATCTGTGTCTGCTAAATCTCACCTCTGCCCATGTGTGCACTCAGAAAGCGTACCACTCCAGACTCCTGGCCCTGAGCGAAGCCCTGAAGAATTCACTGTTTTTCAGGAGCCATGAGGTTGGTTTCGAGACAATTCATATATTTGTAATTTCTGCCTTAAATCAAATTAAATTGATAAAAATTGATCTGAATCAACGCTTTCTTAATCTTCTTTGCTTGTTTCTAGTCAACCAACTTGTTTTCATTTTGATTTTATTTACCTTTATTATATACATAATGTGTTTCTATTATGTTCATCCTTTTCAAGCTATCATTTTGTAAAACAGGGTTAAGGCAGTGTCCTTATATGTAGGCTATGTCCTTGTTGATTTTTCTATGCTGATGATACAATTGAATTAGTTTATTATCAGTTATTTAAACATTTGTTAACCTCGATGTTAAGTGCCTGAGGCTCCTTGAAAACAAGATATCTGAAGTCTCAAGGGGGTCCATCTTCTTATTACATCATTAAATAAATAAATGATTTATCTGTTTGACCTGATCAGGTGATTGGCAGCTCGCTCCTCTTTGTCCACGACCACAGCAGCAAGGCCAGCGTGTGGATGATAGACTTTGGGAAGACGACCCCTTTGCCTGACAGGCTCGAGCTCCGACACAACATCCCGTGGGCCGAGGGGAGCCGGGAAGACGGCTACCTCATCGGTCTGACGTCCCTCATCACTTCTCTGAGCCAGGCCATCAGTGTGGCCTCCTCTCAGCAGGAGGACAGCTGCGGAGAAGAGCAGAGTGTTGCATGAAGTACACTGAGAGATGTGGGGGTGACCAACTCCCACTAAATAACACTTATATTCAGGATCAGATGGATAAATCACTGCTGTTACACTTTGACCTGTTGCAATCGTTAGATTCTCTATCTGGAAGACGCACAGCAGGGGAGGATTTGTTTATGGGGGGATCTTCCTCAAAGGCAGGGGAAGAGGACTGACGGCGTATTATTTAGATAATATCAATAGAAATGTAATGTGGTTGTCTTGCAATTGTACATCTGGCATGTACCGTAAAAGTAGAGACAGTGTTTAAATACTTTTTCTCCTTTTTTGTTTCCTTTTTTAATATTTGTAAAGGACCAAATACTGTTAACAAAAATAAATACTAAATGCATTGATAAACAAGAAGATTTTGCTTTATTTAAGCATTTTAATTATTTTGCCTTCATATCATGCAGCTAAAATGTTTATTTTTCCTCTTAAAAGGTGTACAAAAAAGACATACTTATAGTTAATTTAATTTAACTTATATTAGACATAAGACAGTCCAAGCTAATCGAAATGAACAAATCATGACACTATCCGGTCTTTTTCCATATAACTAAAGCTGCAACAAACAACTGTTGTTATTATTGATTACTATTGATTAACTCATTGAGTAACCTGCTAACAATTTTATAGATTAATCAATTCACATTTTGGTAAATAAAAAGTGTATATCCCAGTTTCTCAAAGATCAAAATCATGGTGTTAAACGTCTTGATTAGTCAGTCTATAGATATTTAGTTATACATTATATAAAACAAAGAAAAGCAGGAACTCTTCATATTTGAGAGGCTGAAAAAAGGACTTCAAATGATTTATCGAATAGACCCAAGTTAACATGCTTAATCTGTGATGATTGATAGAATGAGACAAAAACGTATAATCATGTGGAATCAACATGGGTGGGGAAAAACCAAGATATAAAAAGTATTTACCATATACAGAAATAATCGTTTTACTCATGGTGTAGGTTTGCACCCACAAATGGGAAATTGTCTTATATGACTTTATTCTGCAACTATAATAGGTATCATATGTATGAGGCAGTGAATACAAAGTGAGAAGCCCTCTCTGAATGTGTCCGAGAACAGATGAGCGGACGGGCATGTTCCAGGATGTAGAGACACTGAGCCCACAATAGTGGCACAAAGCCCAGACCTGGCAGCAGACTCAGGGGGAGATTTAAGAGGCCAGGTGCCTGAAGCCGGGACCAATGTGTATCCGGCCAACTCAGAATGCCCGAGCAAATACAATGATCTGATGGGGTTACCTCAACCTGAGGGCGTCAGGGAGTGGAAGGATCTGCAGCCTAAAATGAAATAAATGAATCTGTTCAAAGCCATCCTTTGTTATATTCCAGACAGAGCTAACCATTTGCTTGCCTTTGTCCTCACTGACCCATAGACAGGATGCCATAAAACAAACTGATCTCATACTGCTCTGGTTGGTAGTCATGACTCATGAGTCATGATTAATAAAATAGGTGAACAGTTTCCTTTACATGGGGTCCCACTTTGTGTAGAGTAATATGTTTCCGATATGCAATTATAATGCATACAAATACATTAAAAATAAATTAAAGTACTAAACATATAGTATATCTATACATGGGTGACATATCCCACTCTTTACGTATCAATATGAATGAATATTTCAATGTATTTGCAGACAATCAGATTAGTATAAAAACATAAAGGAATGGTACCGAATAACAAGATTTAGTATGATTAGATTAAATGAATTTGGAGATACATGTGTACTTGATTCAATCACACCACAAAACATTGCTAAATCTAACTAAAACATAAACTCCAGAAGTGATACTAAAAGAAAAGCCGTTTTGGAGCCGCAGGATCCGGATCACATTGCCTTACCGAGTCAAGTGATCCGGCTCATTAAAAAGAGCCGTAACACCCAAGTGATGTGATCCATTCGGGTCCAAAGTGAGCACCAGGTGGCACCATTCATTTGGTTCGTGCTGGATAAAAGTTAGCGGTACAGTCAGGCCGATACCAGCGGGGACTGCAGACAGGGACACATTTAGCCTATAACATCTATATTATATTTATTACCGCGTTAGAAGAAATTGATCGGGAAATATTGTTTGGTAGTGTCTGTAAGTGCAGCAGAGTGCCGTGCTAAGCTAACAGCTAAGCTAGCTTGACAACTTTACCGCTCATCTGACCGGGTGAAGTTGTACACAAAGGACAGGCCACGTGGATATTTTTCTTTTTTAAATGCTTTCCTTGTGAACATGTTCCTGAAGGCTGGGCCTGAAGAGTTCTCCTGGATGGATCGTGTGAATTTATCCGAGAGAAGCTACCCAAACCTGGCTGTGGTGACACGTGTTTTGGATGACAGTAAGTTTGGTTGATTACATCCAAGGTCACAACCTTGTAGCCTCAATGTAGACCAGTTTTTCTTTGGGGTAAATTCGAGTAATTATGGGAGTTAAAATATATATATCGATAGGGATCAATCTGACAGGGATGACATGGTTTACTAGTTGAACATTTACAAATAAATAAAGTTAACCCTCTATGGCATGACCTTTTATTTTGGGAGGAAATGTTTCAATGTGTTTTAGGAGCTTAGGGGTCCCTGATATTATATCAATTATAAAATGTGACCCCCCCCCCCCCCCCCCCCCCACACCCCTCAACCAGGGGTTGGTTTGTTTCCTCAGGGCAACAATGTGCTAAGAGGGTATTGAAACACCAAGGATTTCTACAATTCAGAAGAAATAGAAAAAACAACTCTATATGAGTTCAAAAGGTTTTCTGTGTGTGTGTGTGTGTGTGTGTGTGTGTGTGTGTGTGTGTGTGTGTGTGTGTGTGTGTGTGTGTGTGTGTGTGTGTGTGTGTGTGTGTGTGTGTGTGTGTGTGTGTGTGTGTGTGTGTGTGTGTGTGTGTGTGTGTGTGTGTGTGTGTGTGTGTGTGCGCGTGCGTGTGCCTAACCCTATCTTGATCTTCACTGTCAGACGGAATAGCCCTAACACAGGGTTGCCAACTCTCACGCATCTGGCGTGTGACACACGCTTTCACTCTCAACCTCACGCTCTCACGCTGCCCAAACTATTCTCACGCCAAAAACAAGAATACCGAAGACTAGAAACGGTTTTCAAAACTTTTGTCACGTAGTGATCGTCTTCTCAATAGAACATCTTTGATAATGTCTTCTGGCCAATCAGAATCACGATAACGGCGTGGTGTTGTTGCAGGAAGTCCCGACGGAGAATACTTTTGCGGTAGGACATCTCTATACATCGATACAACATTACGTGTTGATAGAAAATCAACACGTAATGAAATAAGACCCCACGGTTTGATGATTGATAGGTGTGTGGGCTGTCTTTCATTTTGACACACAGAACAATGGGGGCTATCCACCCTTATCCACAATGTAAAGTAATTCACACAGCCTCGTCCCTCTTCTCTCTGTGAGGAGCAGCAGGTTCAGCTTTCAGAACAAAGTAACAAAAAACTAAAATGGCATTCATTTTTTTAAATATGTCGTGTGGTAATAGATTTATTTATTTTTCTTCTCAAGAGAGTACCAGAATGTGTATTTGATGTTAGTATTTAAAAAAATCTCCTGGGGGAGAATCCCCCCAGACCCCCCTGCAGGGGTTGGGTTTTCAGCATGTCAACTCTTTCACTTGTGGGGAAATTGCAGGATTGGCTCCAGGTCGCCCTTTTTATTTACTACAAGACAAATGTGCCTTTTTATTTCATACAGTTCAATTTGGATTGAGACAGGGAAATAATCTAAACCTCACGCGTGGCGTTTCACTGTCGGAGGGAGCGTGTATGTAATTACATTGCAAATACTGACTTGAGCCCCACCACTGTATGGGTTAGCCCTACCATAGATTACCCAACAAAAATACTCTGGAGCCGCAACTGCCGACCCGTATTGCGCATGCGCAGATCTAAGATCCAGTAGAAATGATACAAAGTAAAAGTCTGCTGCTTATTGTTCTACTAGGCCAAAATAGAGTCAAAGAGTATATGAGAGTGAGAGTGTGTTAATTAATATATTTGGCAGTTTGGAGTAAGTCTGTAGATTTGTTTGTGTGTGTGTTTCATGTATAGGCCTCACGATAATTAATTTTGTGGATACATTTTCCCGGAAATTATTGCGATAAACGATAATATTGTCGGCACCGTTGTATCATATGACCATTTTAGACCACTGACATAATAATATATAATAATAATTAAAGTACATCCTTTCAAACTGCTAGTCACATCCTCATGTAAATGGCAATTTATCGAGGTCAGAAAAGTTATCGAGTTCATTTTTATTTATCGTACGATAAGTCAATTAATTGCTTATCGCGACAGGCACACAATAAAACAGTGGAAACAAACATGTTTGACTTTCATTAGTGAATGAAACTGTGTGCCCTTTATAATCTGTGTCCATTATTGTGTATTTGTATATATTGTATATATATCCTATATATATGCTAAGGTCTCGCTGCTGACACGATAGCAGTCATTTCATGCGCATATGTGTAATTAAACCGAATTAAACCCATGATATCAAAATCTCACTCCAGCCAGGTACCCAAAGTTGGCAACCCTGCCTAACAGCCTGATCGTGTCCCTTCTGCCCATAACATGTTTTGGTGTCCATTTCCTGTAAATATCAGTAGATGGTAAAGTAAAAACATTGACTAGGTTTATCATTTTACAGCTGAGCACATTTGCAAACTTGCATGAAATTGCCTGGTCAAGTGGCACAGTGTTACCCTGAGGCAACGAACAAAAAAACATAGTTTTAGCTAATTAATAAATACATAATAAGTCTTTAAACAATCAAATATACTTCTTTACGTATTCATGCACATGCATGTAATTTTTATTTTAAGTTGTGTACATTTCTAATATGTTAAAAAGTGAAATGTATCTTACCAAGTGGTGACCCTGCAGCTTTGCTTGCAGAAAGGACTGCTCCACCCCCAGAAAAAATGCCACACCCATATAATTCCCTCATTTTATTGGACACCAGCATGTCAGGTGACATTGTGTATATTTAAAAAAATAAAAATATTTAGAGGACCAGTGTGAGGTCGAAAAAAGTGGTTTGTTGCCTGAGGGCAACAGTATGCCATAGAGGGTTAAATTGGCCCTGTCAAAGTGTCCCTGCACCAGTGAGTGGCAGACCCTGAAAACTGTAGGCCTACTGTTAGATTGATAAATCACGAAAAAGGTCACCACTGAAGCCAGTTGCAAATGGCAATGGCTCACTGAGGGAGCTGACAACACCTACAAATGCAGAATGTTTGAATAAAATGTTTTATTGTTGATTTTTAAAATGTAAATTATTCACTTAATCACTTCATCAATACATTTTCTGATGAAAAATAATGCATTTTTTACAAATGTTAGGTTTCCTATAGTAGATAAAACATTTAACTTCTTTATTTTGAACAACGCATGACTGATTACCTGTTTATTCAAACATTTGTGGTAGGCTGAATTAAAACATGGTTGTAGTGCATGTATATGCAATACTTAAAACATTTATGACATATTTTATATACACAGATACAAAACCGTAGTTTACTACACATGTACACAGATGTCAACATGAATGTAGTACCTGTATATTTATAATGAGAAGTAATAGATAGCAGAATCATACATTTTAAATAAAATGAATTTACTTTTGTCTATTGGTGCATAACATTGACATAGTAGGAGATAATTAAATACAACAATATATCAAAACATTGATAGAGAATAGAAGAAATTAAATGAATGTTAAATATAACACAATAAATGGTATTTGAAGGTATAATTATATCTCAGGCTCAACCTCGACTACCATATAGACAAAAGTATTTAGCCAGAACTTAATCAATAAGATTTTCTTTTTTATTATTAAAATAATACCAAACACTGGCTTTTGGTCTTTGAACAGAATCATTTGAAAACAGTTAATGCTTATGTCTATATAAGGTATGGATTTCTCTCCCTGAGACAATAGTTATTTGAGATGTGCAGGTTATACTTCACACATGTATATGGTTACACCACAAGCAGAATGAGCGGCTCCCTAGATTCACAAATACACGAACATGCTGTTTGTTGACTTTATTGTTATCATTTCTACGTTGGTTACCATAACAGTCAACGGGCAAACCCTGGGCTGAATGCTGCTCGGCTTTCGTCCGTGTGTCCGTAGAACAACATGGGGACATTTAATATAGCATTGGAGTTTATTTAATGTCGTCTAGTGTTTAACTACGTTGTTGGACATCCCTCATTATGGCTTTGCGTTCACTGGACCGAACTTTTCCAAGTAGGTTTCACAGTAACACTACAGCAGCTGGAGCTAACTACTCATATCAAAGCTAATGTTAGCCATGCTTAAAGGTTATATTGTGATGCGTTTAGTTTTGTGAGTGTATTAAGCGTTCGACCTCAAATTAAATAGTTGTTTGTTTAAAGTCCCCGCGCTATGTTCTTGCCCCGGAAGAGAAAAAGCGTTGTATTTCCGCTGCCTTCCCGTCAACGAACAGACAGAAGGAGAAGCTAGCTAGCATAGCCACATGCTAGTTAGCACTCAGACACGCCGTGCTCGCCATTGTGTCTCCTCTGAAATTACTTATTTCACAGCCTTGTGTTTGTGGTTCTTCAAAGAGAGAATCGAAGCCGTGCCACTATTGTTTTTCCACGAAGTGCTGTGGTTTTTTGTTGTTGATCTAACACGGTTCCAGAAATATGGCTGAAGGAGGAAACTACTACAACGGTAAGACCTGTTTACTTGACCATTAACCACGCATCTTCTGTGCTACTTGTGCCGTTTCTCTTCAGACCGAGGGGAGTTTATGGTGAGGAGGGAGGTCAGGAGCACTGGTTGCATGGTATTTGGAGGTAAACTTATATGTTAGGCTAGCCCTCGAGATCTAATAATGTTACCTAATAGATATAAATATTTACCCATAACTTTATTATTATTATACCAAAGCATAGCTTATAGTCTTTGAACGGAATGTAAATATGTAGGTCAATAATTAATGTTTTTTTCTTTCTGAGACATTAGATATGTGAGCTGTGCAGGTTATACTTCACTCACACTGCAAGCAGAATGAGCAATTATGGCTCCTTACATTCACTGCCATTGTCTCATCATAGTGGATTATTTAAAATGTGCCTAGAGGCTACATCTTTGATTTATATGTTAACATTTGGTATGATATAATTTTGATTAGTTTATTATTTTTTTATCGTGTATGTTCGTGGAGAGATATTTCATTAAAATATAACTGATATTTGAACTTTTTAGAGCATGATGACAGAACCGGACCACAGTTTCGCAGCCGCAAAGGAAGAGGCTCCCACAAGGGTCGGTCATATGAAGGGTCCCGCAGGGTCCGCCAACGGGGAAGCCACTCTGGAGACATCGGGGGTCCTGGGCCACGATCTCGGTTTGACGATACTGACGTAGATGTAACTATGAGTGACAGCTCTCAGGACAACAGCTCTCAAAACAGATTGTAAGTGAGGGTGACCAACTGACAGACCCAGTGTGTATGGTAGTTTAACATTGTCCTCAGATATGTATGTATGTATGTACAGAATTTGGGGGGGACATCACCTCCTCTAGGGGGGTCCGGGGGTTAACAAACATGTTCATACAATACTGAATACATTTGAAGCCTTTTTGATGTATATTACCTATGTCAATACATTTCTGTTTTTGTAGTGTATTTGTCTTTTGTAGAGATTTTTCATTTATTCTCTATATATATTCTATACGGGGGGGGGGGGGCGCCAGCTAAAATCTCTCCTAGGGCATCAAATTGTCTAGAACCGGCCCTGTATATGTATGTATACAATCATACAGGTCTTAGAGCCTGTAAAGCCTCTTACACGCCGATTATCGGCGTCGATAGATGTCGGGCCGTCGATGAGCGTCGTGTCGCCCTACTCAGATTGGTGTGTACTGCACCATTGTGTCTTTTCGGCCATGCCGACACCTTCCGCCGCCGATTCGACATGTTGAATCGGGGGGGCCGTCAGCCAAAGAAATCACTCTGATTGGCTGTTCAGCTTAGCGAATCAGTGCATGAGAAGCGAAACGGAAGTGAGGGACCCAAACAAACTATTAAGAAGGCAAATCTGAGATTTCATTTAACTCCAGCTCTCGACACAGGTTCGGGAAAGCCCCATGAGCTTCTCGGTGTAGAGTGAAAATGGAACGCACACGCTATTTGTTGTTTGTTTATATCACGCAGTGCGAAACATGGCCAAGACGCAGGAGACGTGAGCCGACGTTCCGTCGGGACGTGTTCTTTGGTGTCAGTTTGGTGTGTAAGAGGCTTTAAAGCTAGTAGTGTAAAAGCAGTCATAAAACATAAGGAAAACAGAACAACGGCTTTTCTTTGATGTTTTATTAGGTAACAAGTGGATTCTAAATAAGTGTTAACCCTCTAAGATAGGTGAAAAACATTTGGTGTAAACACAATTGTTCCAATGGTGGACCCTGACTAAAGGAGAAATGTCTTGTTTTGTCTTTAGCACCCCATATGGAAGACCCGGTCGGAAAGGAGGAGACGGACGCTTTGACAGAGACAGGCCACAAGGCAGAGTAGGCGGTGGGAGAGGGGGAGGCAGAGGCCGAGGTGGAGGTGGAGGCAACAACGGAGGCAAAAGCCGTTCAGGCTGGTATAAAGTAACGGTGGGTATTATAACAGTTTCAACTGGCCATCCATGCTTCTGACTCAAAACCTGTTTAATAAGACCTTATTATCACCTTGTCTGTTTGGCAGATACCACATGGAAAGAAATATGACAAGAAATGGTTATTGCCAGCTCTTCAAAACATCTGTACGGTTCCCTACACACCAGTACAGGTGAGGTTCAGCGATGCTTTTTATTAATATGACATTATTTACATATTTCAAGAAAGGCTATGTGTATTTCGGAAAATACCGTCTTTGTATATTTAAAATGTAATTATTTCTCCTTCTACCCCACTATCCAGTACCATGTTGACCATACCAGGGCCCATTTTTATGTGGATGATTCCTCTACTGCCAATGCTTTGCACAAATGTACTCACAAGATCACAGACACGGATGGATATAAGGTATGTTGTGTTAATAACGGAACTCTCTCACACACACACATTTTTAAAGTTTGTTTCTTAATGAACAATCTTCTCGTTTGCATCATTAGATCATGGTTACATGATGTTACATAATGTTTGTTTTCTTTTAAAGGTGGAAGTTCATGTCAACCCCAGCGCACCACCATCCTGCCTCCAGTCTGATCTGAAGCCTGAACACTTGGAGCATCTGAAGGTGAGCTGGAGGAAGTAACAACATCTGAAGGCGCTTGTTTGTTTTTTGGGAGATTCCCTCACTCTGTACCCCAATCAAAACATATAGAGTGCAGGGTGCGTACGGGTGCTGGAAATCCTTGAAAATGCTTGAAATTGTACGAGGTGTTTTCAAGGTTTGAAAAGTGCTTGAATTTTGGGAATGGTGCTTGAATTTGGGATAAAGTGCTTGAAATTGTAAATGCTTTACTTCGCTTTTTAGATTAAAAGAAAATAAAGAAGTCGGAGCGCGCTTAATTGCTTCGCTTTTACATAAAACAGCTCCGCTCCGGCCTTCCCGCGCTATGCGCGTGACCGGCAAGTGTTTTTGTTACGTGTGTGACCTGGGCATTCTGATGAGAGTGATAGATGACAGTATGCCAGGAGGTTGCCGTTTCAACGAGCGTTGGCTAGCAGAAGACAAATACAAGCCATGGCTAAGACGAGGGTCAAGCGAAGCCCAAGAGTAGCCTCCTGCAAAGTGTGCAACAATAACGATGCGAGAGTCTGCGCTGACGAGCCACACACCACACGAAAGGTACGCTGTCGTAGAACATTTTAGATTAGGCTATCGTTGCATGTAAAATACATGACACTTTTCTCTGTGCGCGGCAAAACAAGCTCGCCAAAATGGCTTCACTAGTCTGGCAGTATTTTAAGTGTCCGAAAATGACAATAAAATAGCGGTATGCAACGTGTGTGTGAAGCAGAAATCCTGCAGCTCCACCCGCTGTGACGGACCAGTGAGCGAAGCAGAACACACATTAAGAGTTAGACCTAACACACTTAGCTATTTTATCTACCTCTGGAACAAGCTAAACTAGTTATAAATATATTTATTCTTCACTGTCGGGTCGCTCATTACTGGATCAGTGAGCTGCAGGAGATACTGACGGGCTGTCAGGAGAGAGAGAGAGGGGGAGAGAGGAAAAGAGTGATATCGGTATCGGCCGATACTGATTCCGGCGATCGGCTCCAAAATTGGCGATCGGAGCATCCCTAATAATTGTATATGATATGTTTTATAATGATTGATCATGAAAGTGTTATCAAAGCTGGTAAAGGTGCAGCTAGTTTGAATGACTTTGTATACTACAGAGTAGCTTGTGAATTTACTCCAGGTGGAACTAAAGTCTGATTTAACACTTGATTATATTTCACATCATTCATCCACATCTGTAAAGTAACTAAAGGTATTAAATACATGTAGTGGAGTCAAAGTACACCATTTACCTCTGACTTGTGTTTACTGCCAACCTAAAAGTACCTCAAAAATAGTAATCAATAATATATTGAAAAGTTATTTGGCTGATTGTTTTATATTGGCTCAGCCAGGTTATATGGGATGCCCAGTCTACGTACAGATGGGTCACCCATTTTTAAACTTAGTTTTCTTTTCTAACATTTTTAATTTTTCATCCTCATGTAGAATGCTATTATGAAACACACATTTGGTTGTTTATAGCATAAAGAACATCTGATTTAATGTGAGGTAGGGAAATAATCATTTGAGTATAAGTATGTGTGTATAAATATGTAATTTACAACAGCTGTAAGATGCTTGAAAAGCTTGAAAATGCACCTTGAAAATGCTTGAAAAGTGCTTGAATTTGACTTTGGAAAAGGTGTAAGAACCCTGAGAGTGGTGCAGGGATGACGTATTTATCCGGAAATAAGCTGCACATGGGTTCCCTCGACAAAAAAGCAATGGGATTTCTCCATAGGATTTTGAAAAATAGCTCGAAATAAGGTCTGTGGAAACAAACCTGTTAGTTTAATGCACGTTTTGTTCAGCCGGATAATTTCCACATGTCTACCCTACTTTTATAATTTTCGAATCATAAATCTAATCGCCAGAAGCAAAATGCTAACGTTATGCTATAAACGAACTACAGCAGGGTCGCTGCTTCAACGTCACGCCAACTTAAGATCGATATTCAAAAATACAGATTCAAAATTGTAGAA
The DNA here is from genome assembly GCF_902827165.1 of Trematomus bernacchii. Classification (NCBI taxonomy): domain Eukaryota; kingdom Metazoa; phylum Chordata; class Actinopteri; order Perciformes; family Nototheniidae; genus Trematomus; species Trematomus bernacchii. The sequence goes on from NW_022987409.1 coordinate 2,054,819, forward strand.
GTTGAAGCGTTTGTTTTAACAGTTTGCAGGAGGCAGGTACTTGCTTTCAAGCAGAACAGGGCAAACAAACTTAGAGGAGTGTGTTCGGCGTAATGACGTACAACGTCCTCGACAACTTCTGTAGTCCTATTCAACCACTTGTTAACAACCATCGTTTTTCAGACACGTAAACTCTTCAAAAGTCACCAGTGGGGTCACTGCTGATGGATTTAATGTCGTAGAACAAAACGTGATCCGTCTCTTCACTTTGTGTCAACCACAGACCTTATTTCGAGCTATTTTCCAAAATCCTATGGAGAAATCCCATTGACTCTGAGACGAGGGAACCGGTAGTGGTAAAATGCTAACTCACTTCCGGGTTTTAGGATTCGTCACTGCACCACTCTATTGAAGGACGTTTATATTCATTGTGACGAATATTTTTGTGTTGAGATACGACCTCTCACATTCTTCTTTTTTATGTTTCACAGCAATGCATGGCAAAACGTTTTGATGGCTCCCAGCAAGCACTGGACTTAAACAACATCCGAACAGACCCTGGTAAAAACATTACTCTGTCAACAATTTTTACACACAAATCCTATGTATTAATTTATATATATATTAATGAAAAGATTAAACACATATTCAAGCCGATACTTACAATCTATACTAGACGAGTTGTTACAAGTTCCTATACAGGTGGGACTGTTCAAAAATAACTAAACATTATAGTATTCAAGATATATGATTATAATTTTACATACAAAAAAGTGTGCTATACATATATAGTTTTTGTGATGTCAGTAAATGTTCACTACAGTGTGGTTTGACATGTTTTGAAAATGCAAAGATGGTGCAGCCATTCTGGTGATTTAAATGTAACCTTGCAGAGCTCAAGGACCTGAATGTCACTGAAATTATTTTCAAATGCTGAGTATTTTGTTGCCAATTTTATTTTGTGTGACAGACCTGGTTTCCCAGAACATTGAAGTCATCTTGAATAGGAAGACGAACATGGAAGCTGTCATCAATATCATTAAAGAAAACATCCCAGAGGTAAAATAAACACACTTTGTGGTGGAAAAAGCAACAAACTATTTGCCGTTGCCCTAACAAAGGTGCTGATGGTAGCTGCTTTTTGATAAAGTGATGGGGGAAACTGAATGTGCTTATCCAAGTCTCTCTGTCTCTTGTCAGCTGACAGGCTTGAACCTGAGTAACAACCGTATTCACAAACTGGATGAACTCACAGATTTGGTTTCCAAGGCACCTAATCTGAAGACCCTCAACCTTTCCCACAATGAGGTGAAATTGGCCACTGTTGATCGAGATAATTAAAACCAGACCCTAAACCTGACCTTACGTTTTAAATTTCCATCTAATGCTAACTTGTTCTGTTACCGTGTGCTCCTCCAGCTGAAGACAGACCGGGAGCTGGACAAGGTGAAAGGCTTGAAGCTGGTGGAGCTGTGGCTGAACAGGAACCCTCTGTGCGACTTCTTCAAGGATCAGGCCTCATACATTAGGTCAGTCAGCGATTTTGGGGGTTGAGGGTAGAAGATTTATGAAGGTGACACAGTAATCTGACAGGGCGTGCAAGTGAGGGTGTCTGGGAGTCTTTCCTGAATGACAAAAATATGCAGCAACATCTACAAAATATCAAGCAAGCCTTTGTAAGCGTGTCTGAGATGCCTGAACAATTACTGAAACCGTAATCTAACAATCGAGGATTATCAGGACTAATCAGAGCCTGCTAACCTTCACCATTAACTCACTTTATTCCTGTGGCGAAAGTGAAACGAGAAATGAAACCTGCATTCATTCTTAATCCGTTTAGATGGTTTTTTCTTTGGGTTGTTTTACATGGTCCTTTCAATTTGTGATTAGCATCCCCCCCCCCTTAAACTAACCTAACCTTTTTTTTGCCTCCAAAAGTTGCTGAGAAGACCTCTAATCACAAAACACTTCTACGTTGTTTTCTTGTTCAGCTTACTTAAACTCTCCAGTATTAACAGCCATCTTTTCTCTGTGGGACAAACTTTCAAGCTTTGATCCCTTTTATGGTTCTCAGTGATGCTGTACCCAGCTCTCCCCTCCTGACATCCTGGTTTCGTTATCCAATAAACTGCTCTAAAACACCTTAGCACTGCTAAAGATATACAACTCTAAGAAGAAGCACTTAAATGATATAAAAACAAATAAAAAACACCTTCAGCTTGACAACCCTTTTTAATAAAATGTTCTGTGAACTGCTTTAAAAAATATGATTCCACAGCAATCTCTTGAGCAGTACTGTAAAACATTGTAGGTTATTTTGAATGAAGAGAGGGCAATCTACCGTTGACAGTGAATGAAACAGAGAAAAGCCACAAATGATGAGTTCCCCTCCCCTTGTAGCACCCTTGCCCACGCGGCCCACTGTATCAGGCGAGTATGGAAGGCTGGATAGCTCATGACGGGTAAGATCCCACCTCAAAATCCCGGGACGACCTAAGGCAGGCACAGTCACGATTACTCGGCCTCAGCCCCTGTGAACTCTGACTGAATGAAAACGCAAGAAGAAGAATTAAGAAGACTGGGCGCTACAGAAAAAGCTGTTGGGCTGAGGTGGAGGGGGATACGTGTCATTATCAATGACCAAGAATGGGCCAAAGAGAGAAAGCAGTCTGTCTCTTCGACTAAGTTGGTCTCCTTTGGCCTGAAACAGACCTCTGCTGTTCAGAGAATGAAGTGGGAGAGTTCGATAAGGCCCCTGACTGACGTGTTCTGAACTGGAAATTGAGTTCCAGTTTGTCCAGTAAAGAAAGAGTTCCACTTCCTCTTTGTGATGACTGTGACCAGTACAGAAAAGCTCAAATATAAAGCAGGAGAAGCCGAGCAGAGAATTATCTCTCCAGTCCAAATGTTTAATGACCTCCAAGTCCCTCTGTAACCAGAGGTGTTGACCAAAATCAAGCTTCAAAAATAAAAGCTTGCAACATAAAGTCTTGTCCTTGTTCGTGCATAAACACCATCACCACAGAATTGATGGTCTATGAGAGGGCTATTCAATTAGTTTGGAATGGGGTGAAAATGGGGATGAAAATGATCCAAAGCAAGGGGCCGGGAAAAATATGGCTTGAAATATGAGCAATCATAATTAAGAGCTTCAGATACAGTAAATACTACAACAGCATAGTGGAGTGCATATATTGTGTTTAATTAAATCAAACAACATAGCCCCAAGGCCTTTACAAAACTCCCAAGGCCTTTCAAAACTCAGTACATGTGAAGCTAATTTAACCATCAACATCATTTGATTTAATTTAGGTGAAATTATCTAATCATTCACGCAGAGATGCAATAAATGACTACAGTAGCTAGTAGGTGGGTTCGAAACCCGAGCCCGCAGAAGTTTTCAGGCATTGTCTTCCCCTCTCTCTCAATTTAACACCCTCTCTGGAATAAAGGCACTCTGGCCCAAAAAAAAAAAATCTTTAAAAAAAAATGTGATTCACTTTTTAACATTATACTCAAAGGGCCAGTAAATATCACCCGGGGTCGGATTTGGCCCGCGGGCCGCCAATTGAATAGCCCTGTTCTATGAGATGTGTAGCTGCTTTGTGTGTGCAGCAGGGGAAGAAACCAGGATGAGTGGTGGGCCTGCTGCGTTCAGCTCACTCTGAAGTCCGCTGTCCTTTTTATTCAGCTCTGTTCTCAGGTTGACTTTCCCTGCTGATAATCTATGGCTTAGACACCAACAGAGTCTTAATGGATACTTATTAGAATTCATTTTAGACCACTTGTGCTGTGTTTGTGTGCATTTTTTAATTTATATATTTTTTTTCCCAGAGTTGTTTTTGTTTTTAGTGGCGTAGACTCTTCTGCTCCCGTACACTGCCAGAGTTTGGGGGCAGGGGAACACAACACTGGTGGTAACCACCTCTCTCCCAGCAATGCCCAACTTCTTTATTTTACTAATGCAAAAAGGGTGCTGGTTCCTGTGCAGTCTGGTAGACCATGGGTCTCTGCCTGTTTGTATGTGTGTGTGTGTGCGCTCTTAGAAAAGTTTGCTTGTATTGCTTCCCTATGTCAGATCTGTGTATATCTCCATATTGGGGGAGAGGATGAGTATACCAACTGGTAAGTACACTTTGGGGTGGGATCATTCTTGTAGCATGAAACTCAAGGAATGAAAAGAGTGCAAATAATAGTCCATCATTACTTGTAAAGATTAAATCCCACTGGCTTTAGTTACATATGCATCTATACATAATTGTGTTCTCTCAAATGTTTTTTGACAGTGTCAGCCTAATGACATAAGTTGAGGAACAAAATGACATTAAATTGGTCAGCAGGTGTGAGTGACAGTGCTACTTTCAGTAATGAGCATGATTTTATTTGTGTGTGTCGTGTAGTTCTGATCATAACCTTCTCTTAATTTTTGTTCTGTACCAGTGCTGTGCGGCAGAGGTTTCCCCGGCTTCTCAAACTCGTAAGTCAACACATTTATCTCCTCACTTCACTTGAATAATGGTCATGTTTAGGGATGCTCCGATCGATCGGCCACCGATCGATATCGGCCGATACTCACTCTACCGATCGATCGGTGCTCTCTAAAAATGCCGATCGCGAGAGCCGATTGCATGACGTAAAATTATGACGTAAAATACATGACACTTTTCTCTGCGCGGCAAAACAAGCTCACCAGTCTGGCAGTATTTTAAGGTGTCCGAAAAGGACAATAAAATAGCGGTATGCAGCGTGTGTGAAGCAGAAATCCTGCAGCTCCACCCGCTGTGACGGACCGGTGAGCGGAGCAACACACACACACTAAGAGTTAGACCTAACACACTTAGCTATTTTATCTACCTCTGGAACAAGCTAAACTAGTTATAAATATGTTTATTCTTCACTGTCGGGTCACTCATTACTGGATCAGTGAGCTGCATGAGATACTGACAGGCTGTCAGAGAGAGAAAGAGAGAGAGGGCTTCCGCTCATTTCTCCCGTGTTATTTTCCAAAGTTAATGTAAACTTGAATAATGTACTTCATTTGAATGTAACAATTATGTTTGTTGTTTGTGGAAGTGCCAGTGAATGAGCCCCATTAACTGAGTTTTAAACATCACTTTAAATGGAAGATCCCCATAGGCCCTGCCCACTCGATCGGATCGGTGATCGGTATCGGCCGATACTGATTCCGGCGATCGGCCTCAAAATTGGCGATCGGAGCATCCCTAGTCATGTTCTACATTCATAACACTATGAGATGTTTTAGGATCTGTCTGCAGTATTTAACCAGCAATTAATTGCGATGTTTGCGAAATGTGCAATACATTTTCTGAAACACATTAGCTTTTTCTGGATGCGGTCAAGTTGCTAAATTAAATCAGGGATTGTTCAAACACTTGAAAGTTAAAAAAGTACTTAATTTAAACTGTTGTGTTTTCAAACTAAGGATTTTGCTTGAATTTGCATGTTGTTTTACAAATGTTTTAAATACCCATTGATTGGTGTTGATATAAAGGAATACTGTAAACCATTTTATTTTGTAGTTGCATTTATAGTTACAAATTTAGAAAACGATAACAAATTGGATAAGTAATTTCTCTCATGTGTCTTTATTCATGTGTGGTTTATTTCAATAGGATGGTCATGACCTCCCTGCTCCCATTGGATTTGATGTGGAAACCCCCACAACTATCCCCCCCTGCAAGGTTTCTTGTTTTTATCTTGTGATTACTTGTATATCTTTCCTGTGAACCTCTTGAACATCTCTTTCAGGTTTCAAAACAATCAATATGTCCTTTATGTAGCTGACCTTTTTTTTTTCTTTTGACAACCCAGGGCAGCTGTTTTGGCTCTGATGATATCAAGGTCCTCATCCTTCGCTTCTTGCAACAGTGAGTTTTAACTTTTTGTATGTAAACAATCTTCTCACAACAGCCGGGCCTGTTCCAGAAAATAGTGTTTGGTTAAGACGGGGACCTACAGGAGAGGGCATAAAAACAAAGTCAAGAGATATGTCATGTGTTGCAGGTACTACAGTATATACGACTCCGGGGACAGACAGTCACTCTTGGATGCCTACCATGATGGAGCATCGTTATCCCTGACAACACCGTACTCCACCCAGAACCCCTCCAGGTACAAACACACCCAAAGACACAAACTTCTGTATACATGTGGCAACACCAATAACATATCGATGTATAAATGTAATGTTTTACTTTGTTTCTCAAGTTGAAATTTAGATAGATCTTTTGTTTACATCATTTTGTCTTGTGTGCTTCTCATTTCCCCAATGACACCTCTATATGGGTCTCTGAAGTATTCACATGTATTCCATCTGTCCCTGTCTCCTGGTTTTAGGAGCAGCCTTGGGGAGTATCACAAAGACACTCGAAACCTGAAGAGGATCAAAGACACCAGTGAGTTTATCTATTGAGATGTTCACATGGTCTCTGAATTGGTTGAGACTGAATATTTCTGTGATTTGAGATTCCTCCTTATGTTTCCTTCTCTGAATCTTGCCTCTTTTAGCGGTTCGGTTTCGACTTCTGAAGCATACACGACTGAACGTGGTGGCTTTCCTCAACGAGTTGCCCAAAACTCAGCACGACATTGCCTCTTTTAATGTCGACGTAAACACCTTCACGGTGAGATCATGTTTGTTCGGTCAGACTCAGCTAGTACTTGTCATTAACCTTACCCTCTCACTGTGAGTCATGTATCTGTACTAAACCTGCAAATATGTTTCCCGTTTGCAGAACACACTATTATCATTCACAGTGAGCGGAGTCTTCAAAGAAGGTAAGTTGTACAGTCATCATGTTTTATAAGATAAGATGGTACTTTATTGATGCCAATTTTTAAAATGTTTGTGTTGCAGCAGCATAAAAAGACAAGGCATTGGTCAATAAAAATGTTTTGTTCTTCTCTGTAAGGATGAGTAATGTTGATGTTGTTGCTAATGTGTCTCATGTTTCTTCTTCAGTTGCTGTTGATGGTAAATCCCGAGAGTCGACAATGGCTTTCTCCCGGGTCTTCGTCACAGTCCCAGCAGGGAATAACGGGTACGTTTAGTGAGCTCCCAATGGTTTGTATCATCTTCCTGTTGTCATCCACAATTTCCCTGAGGAAAGGTCATAATACTTACTTAGTAACAACAGTTGTGGATCTTTTTGAAAATAACCTGCTGAGATCTGAATATTACACTTATATGGTATGCATCTTAAAAATGTATTCTCAGAGAATTTCTTACCTTTGGGTTTTTTTCACCTGGATGTTGAAGCATATTACCTTTTATGTTTACATGATGTGCAAAACAATAAAATATAATATATTTCTGCTCTTTTTTGCAAGTGACAAAAACAGAAACTCCAGTTTATTACCAGTTTGAATCCAAAGACTGGAGTTTGGATTTGCATTGAGATTATTTTACAGTGGAAACATTTAAAGTTGGATTGTTTTTAAGGATTGATGCTGCCATCTAGTGTTGTAGTTGAGTTAATGTAAGCACACACTGTCAAAAGGATTGGCAGCTGCTATACAAATAAAGCTGTGTTGCCTCAAGTCATGCAATCACTTTACTTCACCACCAGGAGATATCTTTCTTTTGTTCAACTTGTTTCTTTCTGTGCCATAGTCTTTGCATCGTGAATGACCAGATGTTCATCCGGATGGCCACAACAGAGGAGATCCGGAGAGCCTTCGTCGCCCCCGCTCCCACTCCCTCGTCCAGCCCCGTGCCCATCCTCACTGCACCGCACCAGGAGATGCTCACAGCCTTCTCGCAGAAGTCTGGCATGAACCTGGAATGGTCCCAAAAGTAATCCTTGTTTATGTGCATGTAGTGTTTGCAATGTAATTACATTTTATTTACTCAATTCAACGTATATTAACACCTATTCTCTTTTGAAGGTGTCTGCAAGACAATAACTGGAGTTTCGACGTAGCTGGGCAGGTTTTCACTCAGTTAAAGGTAATATAATGGTTCATGGTACATCTCTCTGTTTTTCCATGTGTCTGGTCTTTTTTTATAGCAAGCACTGAAATGCTGTTTTTTTCTCTCTCCAGGCGGATGGCAAGATCCCTGATGTTGCGTTCATAAAATAAAGAGTTGAATCATAGTCCTGGGAAATAAAATCTGCAGTAATTTTATTTATGGCTTTTCTTATATCTTTTACATTTTCCCGTTATTTTCAACATTATGAAGATCAAGTTTACTGTTTTGTTGTAACAGCCAATTGTTTGACCTAAGGACTGATTTTATGATACCATTCCTGGTTGTCATTGTTTTTGGTCATTTGTATAGAAATCACTACATGTGTTCATAGGAATAAAGTCATGGCGAGTGATTTCACTTTTGTTCATGTTTTGTTGTATTATGTTTAACAACAATAAAATATTTTGTTACACAAGAAAGACAGCTAGATAAAGCAAGAAAAACTGAGTTTGACATTTCTTTCTTGTCTTTGAAAATGTTTCCCGGACTAGATATCCAGTAAATAGCATTGTCTTAAGCTTTTAATCACTTTTAATGTGCACCTTCAATATATCAAATTGGGCAATTAGCCGAGTACCACTCCTACATACTGTTGAACGTTTCTAAAATGAAAATGGCTATAAACTGGATATCATTTTGAGTGCAACTAAATATTTTATACATTAAGCTCCTTTTTGTATCAAATTACTTTTAGTTGCACACAGTGCCATTGATTGACACTAATCAAAAACAGCCAAAGGTATATGCATGGGGGAATAACAAAACAAAACTATATAAAAAAAAATATATATATATATATATGTGTTACTATAGCAAAGTAAGTTTTTTGAATGGATAGAGCAGAAATTCCAACTGGTACTCAAAGCCCTTCCATTTAATGAGAAATGGTTTAGTGTTGGAATAGATCTTAACTGTTTTGTATTAAACCTCTTTACTTTGAACAGACCTGGGACCAACAATTACCATAAACAATAAAATAATTCAAATAAAAGCAGACATTTTATTATTATAAGATGTTAAACAACTATATTTTAAGGCATAATGGCATTATGAAGCTTCCCAGCTACCATCAACTGCTCTGTTAATAAGTAGTAATCTTTACAGTCTATGGTAGTGATGTATTCGGAAAAGAAAAAAATTATTATATGCCTCGGGTTTTAGTGTCAATTTAAAAAAAAAGAAGATTGAGCTATAAATAAATCTAAAATATAATGAATCCAAATCATAATAAACGTTCATGTTGGAATAATACAAAATAAAATATATGTTTTAAAAAGGTTATTTTAGATATTTAAAAAATATACCTTACAAAGATGGCGCCCAGGTTACGTCGGGTGTCATCTTTCTTTTCCGGGTTCTGCGCTTCGTCACCGTGACGCACGTACGTTCACCATACCATCAGTTGGCGTAGGATAACAAACAACCCTGAAACAAGACATACGCAACAACGGGACCTGTCGCTCCGATTCGACACAAACACACCGAAAATACGAGTCGAGACAGCGGCAGGCAGTAGGAGTAACGTGTCGTCAAGTCGCAGGGGATTCTCGTAGATCCTGACACAAAGGATTTCCGAGTTGTTGTGTCAAGCCGTGAGGAGAGTTACGATCTACCCCTTCCTTAGCCCCCTGCAGCTAGCTGTGGCTCATTCCTTGTTTTTGCTCACTTTGTGTTAGTCTGTTATGCAGTTGCCAGAGGACTGTACTCGCACTGGTTCTCTTCCGCCACCTCTTTGCTCCCTTTCCCCGCTCTCTCTGGCCCTATGTCTCGCTGGCTTTTCCCCTGGTCAGGCTCAATCAAGAAGCGGGCCTGTCGGTACCTCTTACAGCACTACCTCGGCCACTTTCTGCAGGAAAGACTGAGCTTGGACCAGCTGGGTTTGGACCTGTACAACGGCAGCGGTGTCATCAAGGAAATCAACCTCGATGTCTGGGTGAGATTTTATTACAGATAGGTGGCTGTCAACCCCGCACCACATCAGCAGGCATCGTGTTTTTGTCGGGCTCATGCACCCTTGACTGTTTCGCAACTGCACTCGAGTTCAACAACAATCTGTAACGTCACTCTGAACCTAGCTCGCATTTCTTCGAGGAAACGCATTCATCAGAAACATATCACCAGATGCACTTCAAGTCTATCTAGTTTCTAACATTGAGAATGGATAGACCCCCCCTGCCATGTTTACTGTTCACTTCCTTTGCTTAAGTCTACATAAAGAGTGATAAGATGATATGGATTTCAGATTTATTTTCACTTTGTCTTTCTTATCACTGCTTCCTCTCTACCTCAGGCGGTCAATGAGCTTTTGGAGTCTCTTGGGGCTCCTCTGGAGATAGTGGATGGCTTTGTGAACACCATAACAGTGACCATACCCTGGCAAGCTCTCCTGACTGATCACTGCACTTTAGAGGTTTCTGGTCTCCAGATAACATGTCGACCCAAGTACAGGACCAGTAAGTTCACTGAGAAGCAACTTGTTGAGTCAACCTGTGACTCTTCTTTTGACACTAAATGTGCATCTGTTAGCCACATGTTGTTGCGTAAGGGGTTCTTCCAGGGATTGTCAAATCAAGTGTGGTCCAAAAGACTTACTTTGTCCATGTTTTTATTACTGTTTTCCCAAACCATTCTTGGTGTAGAGCTCTTGTTATGCAGCTGAGTATAAATAAGTGTCTCTTTGGTAAGATCTGTTATTTAGGTACATTACAAAGAAATGTAAACAACAGGATGTAAGTGATGATCCAAGAAAGATCATTGGACTTCAAGTCCAGACCTTTTTGTTCTTATAATCAAACCACTGACAACTACTCCAGTAATGTGTTGATAATAATATGCTGATATGAACTATATACATATACCTTTTTTTAATAAATTGTCAGAAAATAGAGAACAGACCTCAAAGTGGCATGATCAAATCAAAACATTCATAACCCCAACATAATCAATTAAAAGTCATATATGAAGAAGAGACCACTTCAAATCCTAACATTTGATTAATTGAAATCATTGTAATTTGCTTTAAGAAATACTTCACCCACAACATTATCATTCTTAGATATCAATTACTGACCTTGTTTTATCTTTCATTTATAAAGAAAAGATACATTCAAAGCTCTTGATTAATTGGTGGCCATGTTTCACAGCAATACCTCACTACTGTACTATTACTATTTTAAACAAAGCATCCCTTTGTTGCAGATAGGTTCAAAGTTCATGTACTGAATATTCTGATTTGTTTTAAATAGTAAGCTATAATTGAAAACATTTGTTTTAGATTTAGTATGCTTACAATAATTCATTAATAATTTTCGTTTACAAATTAAAATTAAATCATCGATTATTTCAATCATCTTTATTTAAAGAGACTCTTGGTCCATTTTTTTAAAAGACATACAACACTCAAATATAAATTAAAGAAGGCAGTTATACCAATGTTTCCACAGAGGTGACTGGTATCGTACAGCACTGAGACATGGATTTGAAAGCAGCATAATGACAATAACTAAATGTTATGCAATTTATTAATGTTAATTATAAAACATTATGTCCCATGGAGTTAACTTATGTTTGCAAACATGTCATTTACACTACTTCTCTGTCAAAGGCAAGACATCACTAAATCCCCATGTGGTTTGTTTGCAGGTGGGGGATGGGACTCTCAAGGCTGGTCATCAAGCATGACCTCCAGCATGCAGCTGGCTCAGGAGTGCCTGAAGGACCCCCCGGAGGCTTCAGAGGAGCCCCCGCCCCAGCTGGAGGGGCTGGAGATGTTTGCACAAACCATTGAGACAGGTAAGTCAAATCTGTGTGTTCCCAAACTCTGCGATGAAGCGAAGTCGTGAAAACCGACATCAAAGTTTCCCCACAGTGATAATGTCAATTGGTGGGAATATTCTTCAATTAAATAACCAATCTGAGCACACACAAGAAGAGCTTATTTAACAGTTCAGTGCTGATAAACCTTTGTCTGTCTCTCATCTCATCTGTGTTTCCAGTCCTTCGTCGTATTAAAGTCACCTTCATAGACACTATCGTTCGCATCGAGCACCAGCCCCTGGACCTGGAAACAGGCGTGGCCTTAGAGATGCACATCAAACGGTACGTCCTAGCTCCTTTTTCAACATTCAAATAAGCTGCAGAGAAGAAAACAAAACATGTTTTCATTATTTCACCTCCTTCATAATTTGTGTCCTTTTATTTTGTATTTTCAAATTCTTAATTGTCTATTTGTTAATACAACACAAACTCTTCCCCATTATTTCTCTGTTGGGTCACGATGTAGTGTTGGCCTTTTTGTAAAAGTGTTCTCATAAGTGGGCATTGTAAAGAAGACGGCCCTTCAGCCCTTGTTATTGGGGGAAACAGACATTGCCCTTTTGACAATAGAATATCAAAGAAGCTACTCGGGATGAACCTTTAAACTAGCACTTCCTAAATGATGGTGAAGTCCCGCAAGTGGCTGCTGGATTCTCTTTATTTGTTCAGTACCTGGTACGTCTAATGCCCGCCAGTCACAGTGCCGGTAGACAAAAAGCATAACTCCCAACACTGGCTGCAGCGCTAATTGTCAGCATTACTTCTAAATATTTCCCATCATACAAATAAGAGCTTCCAGATTCATATCCTCACAGCTTTGTAATGAATAAAGCATTTCCTGCCAGAGACAACACTTGAATAATTAATTGATAAACAAAATAGTTAGTGCTCAATTTTAAGTAAAAAAACATTAACTCGACTAATCCCTGCAGCTCTAGTTGACATTTGTTAAGAGGTTGTGTCAAACATGCAGTGAATTACATCACATTATTGGAAACATCTTTTATTTCTATAAATGATTGCATAAGTCATGATTTGGTTTTTAGTCATACTACCAGTTAACTAACTGGCGCAACATTTTCATCAATGTGAAGGTTACGGCCTCCCTAACATCCCATATTGACGACACCTTACGTTCAGCCTGCAGTCCTTTTGTAGCTACTGATAAAAGTCTCTTCAGGTGACTGGCGTTGTCAATACTGACCCTGTTTAAAATGTGCTTCACGCTGAGGCTGTTTGACAAGACAAGGCCAAGGAGTGCAAGTTCACGACTGAGCAGAGGCCTCTTCTCCTTATCTGCTGATGAGCAGACAGAAGACTACATCTAATGCTTGGCTTCATTTTTTGCCTTCCCTCTTTCTTATAAGTGTTGATGTAGGAGAGTTCCAATATTACTGATCACAGAAAGACATTTAAGCAACCTCCTGTAAGTGTTAAAAAGGGAAATACCTCAAAAAGCAGGCTGAACCTTTTTAATGTGGATATTTCTGTTAGTTGAAACCCAACAGCAGTGATTCAAAAGGTTTAATGTCAGAGCATATACACTACTCCTACGGTAAAAAATGGTGTCAAAGGTTCCTCAACAATGCAATTACAAGACATAAAACACCGGTTAGCCACTGCTATGTTTATTTCTGTTGAAGCCACATGACTGTGATTCCATTTTGTAAAGTGTGTCACTGTCCCGCTGTTGTTTTTGTGGCTTATTGTCAAAGCTGCTCAGGCTGTTGATCTGGGGTCAGTAAACAGAGGGCTACGTCCTCTCAAATGCTTTTACAGAACAACTGATTTGAGTCCTGTGAAGCATGTTACATTAAAAGTGCTATCTGATCCTTTTCAGGTATATTTGTTTAAAACCTAAATATAATTTCCTTACAATGCACCAAAGGGAGTTTTAAGTAATTCTAAATAACGAAATCACATTACCATAAACCATTTTGTTTGCTGTCACAATGCAGGTGGGACTCTTTCCCATTTGCACTGAGAGGTTTGACCGTGGACTAAACCATTTCTGTGTTTGTTTACATGGTTTTCCAGGCTGGAGTACTTTGATGAGGCCGTGCGAGATCCAGCCAGTCAGACGGCCGTGCCTGTGGACATCCACCAGCCGCCCGCCTTCCTGCACAAGATCCTCCAGCTGAGCGCCGTGCAGCTGTTCTACGACAGCACCGGCACAGTACAGGTGACTGCTGATTACTCTTTATGTGTGATCTTTGTATCTATTTTATTATTTATTTCACTATTTTATTTATGTAAGTTTATCATTGATCTATTCATCTACATTTTAGAAGAATCATGAAAGATTTGACTAACAACAAATATTAAAGAATTATTCTTAAGAAAACGATGATGTGGATCAAAGTGGTTGATAACTAAAAATCTCCAGCTATTTAGACCTTGATAAACCAGTTTCTTAATCCCACAATGATGGAGAGTAACTTTACTCACTTGCTACTGTTTCAAAGTAATCACTATTTACATCTGTCTTGTCAAAAATGGAACGTAGAGTCTTGTTAACTTGGAGAAACACAACACAATTTATATCAATATAAAAACATGTCATTTATAACCAGAAAAGCTCATAGATTTTGCTCATTTCTTAGGGTCCTCTTAAGCAGCAACACCCTGAATCAGCAACGGCAAGTGAAGGAGAGGAGGAGGAGGAAGAGGAAGAGGAAGAGGAGGAGGAGGAGGAGGAGGAAGAAGAAGGAGATGAAAATGAGGAGGAAGATGAAGAGAAGGCGAAGCCCCTGAAATCCCCTCCCTGCCCTCCGTCTCAGCCGCTGCTCATAGGAAGCTGTTCCGGTTTCATCGAGACCACCGTCAAGATCAAACAGAACGACATGCTGCCTGGACCAAAGGTGTGTGTGTGTGTGTGTGTGTGTGTGTTTGTGCTGGTGCTGTAACATCCTGAAGGATTACTAATGCATCTGCTCTCTCATATTGACTTCCTCACCTGTCTGTGTTTCTCTGTTCCTCAGTTTGAGTTGGACGGCAAGGTGGGCTGTGTCCACATGCTGCTGTCTCCAGATCAAATAACCCACCTGACAGACCTGCTGGCAGCCCTCTGCATAGACACCGGTACAGGGCTTTATGTTTGTCTATGTTTATTTAGGATCCACATTAGCTTTTGCTCTTGACAAAAGCTAATCTTCCTGGGGTCCGACACTTAAAACAATCATCAACAATAATACAACAGCATTCAAGACATAAGTCCTGACGTCATTAACAACATCACCAATATCATCAACAATCTCCAACATCATCAAAAATGTCATCCACTTTCAATATCAATCTCAGCCAAGGATGAGTGCACAAGACACCCACCAGTACAAAGCATGAGATAAAATTAAATTAGGGTTCACAGTTCACAAGAGTACATGGTCATTAGTAGATGGCCCTTCAATCTCTTCTTGAAATAGTCTCTGGACTCTATTTCAGTGCTGTGACACAGAGCCAACATTTGAATGCTGTGCTTTCTTTTTAAACCTGGTATTTCTTTTTAAACCTGGTATTTCTATGCTGTCGGAAATACAAATTAGGTTTCACAAATATATGTATATGATTGTTTCCAACCTCCGAAAATGATGATGTTACATTTGTATTGTTTCAATTATATAAGTTATGTTAAATGTTTACAGGCGTCTATGGAACATAACAAGATAAGTGATTTGCCCCTATGATTTAAAAGAGGTTCAGCTTGAACTGGCTGATTTAAAGAATCAGTCAGAGTTTTGTCAGGTCATGATAGGGCCTGTTATGATTAAAATATGATCATTTAGACTAAACGAGTGATTCTCTGTTCACAAACGACATAGCAAATACCTGCTTCTCCACTTGTACGATGAGTAAAATGTACAAATGATGCCTACATTCATGCATGCAGTCACTTAGTAAAACAACAAATGTACTGCTTATCATGTACTACTATCACTAACGCCCTCAGGCTTTAGCACCAATAATGTAACATTCTTCAGAGACAGAAAGACAAGACAATAAGTGTGTGTTGTTTCCTCTGTAGTTCAGACTTGGAGGGTCACATACATCTGTACATTCCTCATGAATGTGAGGTCTCACTCTAATCCCTGCTCTCTCACACATTCATAAATATTAGGGCTGTCAAGTTAACGCGTTAATAACGCGTTAACGCAAAAAAAAATTAACGCCACTAATTATTTTAACGCGATTAACGCATGTGTATTTTTTGTCCTCGGCCGCCGTAGTTTCAGAGCGCATCGAGTTTAAAATACCATCTACAAGCTGATACTGATGCTGACAGCCCCGCTCGTGCTGCCCGCTTGTGGCAGACCACACTTCCACGCTCACCGGCAGGCCCGGACTGGCCATCGGGAGGACCGGGAGGGTGTGTGTATGTGTGGCGCGAGCGAAGCACACCTTACGTGTTGTTGTTAGCATCTGGTGCTAGCTAGCTGAGCTAACGGATATAAGGAGCTGTTTCAATGAAAACAGAGGAGCGACATTTCGCCGACAACTGCGCCGAGCACTTGACTTTATGCAGGTAGCCAGACAGCACACTCAGCACGGATAGTGCGCGCAACACAGCTCATACACAGCTCATACACACAGGCATATATGCCTTGAGCTGCACATAGCTCCAACGATCCACATTCTCACATCACACACACACACACACACACACACACACACACACACACACACACAGTATTGTATTATTGTATGAGAGAGGTTCTAGGTTGAATTGAGGCGAATATTTGTAATGTTCAGAGGTTGTTGTGTTTAATATTCATGAGAATATTTGTCATTGTTCAAATTATTTTAAACAAACATATAAAACATAGTTGTCCACTCATATGTTGATAAGAGTATTAAAAACTTGAAAAATATCCCTCTAAGGTACATTTAGAACAGATAAAAAATGTGCGATTAATTTGCGATTAATCGCGATTAACTATGGACAATCATGCGATTAATCGCGATTAAATATTTTAATCGACTGACAGCCCTAATAAATATGTTTGTCTGTCCCCTCCCCCTCAGAGACAGACACTAAGTGTGATGGAGCCCTCAGTCGGCCCTTGGACTCAGACGACCTGCGTCTGATTGAGGAGGACCTCAGTAAGCAGCTGGGCTCCAGTCCCAGAGACAGAGAGTGGGAAACTGAGCCCGACCTGGACCCCTACGTCACCTGCCAGGAGAATGGAGGTACTGAGGGAAGCAAAAGTCCACTTATAAACTGTCTGAGATATATGATATGAAATATGTCTGAGATACATAATCACCTCATACTGCCTGCAGCAGTGCAAAGTGCAGCCAGTCAGTTGATGGCTGTCTGTTCGATGAGGAATTTGATTTGATATTCAGCAGAATTTAGAATGAGCTGATTGTGCCTGATGTCAATATTGCTGTCAAACATGTTCATTTATTTGTTGGAAGCCAAAAGTTTTATTGACATATTCAAGTTTTTTTAGTCCGTCAGTATATAAAAAAACTCAAAGATAGGAAGCTTGATTGTCAAGTAGTGGTGATCTGGAAATGACCTTAACAATCCTGACGCCCATTACCCTTCAGCCACCTACCCTGAAGTGTTAGTGTGACATTGTAGTATTTACCTTGTCACTCTGTGTCTGTGTGTGTACCTGCAGAGATGTTTTTCTCCATGTGTCCTGCTGGAATGAGCAGTAGCGTGACGTCTGTGCGCTCTGGCAGCGAGTTCTCAGACAGCGATATGGAGTCCTCGACACACAGTCTGTCCAGCTTCACACAGCCGGCATCACTGTCTGCACAGGTACAGCCGTCAAAGGGTTTTAGCTCAAGATATCTTATGGTATTATGTGTGCTCTAAAACACAGAGAACAACACCCAGACCTTGATTTTTAAATGTACCCATCAAATCTCAAGCAGTCTGATTTCAACTAGTATTTCTTCCTGCCAGGGCATGGGGAACGGTCCCAGGAGGCATCCTGTAGCGGGCTGTCTGTCGAGTCTACCCCAGGCAAGCGGCCGGACCAGAGGTAAAACACTGCAGTGCTGAGCTTTGAAGGACGCAGACATATCAAGTAGTGGTTTGTCCTCAAAGTTATTATTTTTTTATGACCATTTCCGTCACAGATTGTTTATATTCTTTTAAGAATGTATGCCATCAGACTTCCCCCAAAGTATCGTTTTAACCAAAAAACTGAGCATTAACCCTCTCGGTTGCAGGACGCTCCCACAGCGGAGCGGAGCAGCTGAAGCCGGATGCTCTGCTGCGTCTGACACTCGGTGGGCTCACCCTCACCCTGCTGCAGGAGGACCCGCCCTCTAATCCTGACGAAGCCACGTCGTTGGCTCAGGTGTCTCGGGTGTTCTTCCGAGAGCTGGCCTTCTTTAAGGACAGCATGTTCAGCGAGAGGGACTTCCACCATCTGAGAGGCGGCTTCGCCAAGGCCTGCCCACAATCCCATCTCAGGTAGAAAAACATTTTGGCCTTTTGTGAGTTATGTATGTGGACATAGCTTCCCAAATGATTTTCTTTTACAACAATTACAGATAGAAAGGTTATTTTGACATGAAGTGTTAATATAACAAGGGGCTTTTGGAAGGTGAAAATGTCATTAAAGATTTAGTTGAAGAAACTGAAAGACTTCCCTTTCTTAATAAACTAATTAGTTTCTGAAATGCAAAAAACCATGATGAAGGTAATATTCTTTTTTTTACTTATCCTTGATTCCTCTTCCCCAGAGTGACAGGCGCAGCAGTGCAGGTTGCTTGTGAGATGCGGAGTGGGTCACGTCACAACCGGGCCGTGACCTCTGACCTTTCCTTCAGCAGACTGGAACTGTTAGAGTGCCTCTGGGAGGACGGGAAGCCCCAATACAGCGAGGTATATCATCTATTAGTCTGTCTGATGCTCACTGTGGCTGTGTTCACTCTAAAACTTGAAACATAAATACATCTTCATGCCAAGGTTTTTTTCTTTGTTTGGTTGTCCATATTTGGTCATTATATTTTCAATGTAGCCATAATCAAACAATATAAACAGTAAGTGATCACAAATGGTCATTATAAGATCAGACATCTCAGTCTGTCACAGCTGTTCTTTGTCTTTCTTTTGTACTACAATCAATGATATGTAACCCATATATACATATAAATCAAATGTATTATTATTATATTATTATATATACTGGAGCCAGCATTGGTAATCAAAGATGTCATGTAGAAGGGATGTAAAAGGAATCTCTATAATTGTTTAATTAAGTCAACTTGCTCCTGCTTTGTGAAAGCAGTTTACGGTTGTTGTTCTCTTTCCCTGATGATAAGGGAGATTTGAGAGAACAGTGTGTGTCTTTCTGTCTTTTTTCAGCTGCTTCAGTTCCAGAAAGCCGGTCTGTTCACAGTTGGAGCTGCAGCCAGACCATGTGCCCAACTACACTACGGCCTCACTGAGAAACACATGCGTAAAGTACGTATTTAAACACACATGCCAACCATGACTTGATATGTGCATGTTCAAGTTACATAGTTACTGACAAACATATCAATCTATCCCATAACACATATGTGCGTGTGATGTGTGTGTTGGCAGGGTAAACAGCGAGTGGTGCGGCGGGACAGTGTAGTGCGGGTAGAGCTGGCAGAGCTGAGCGCTGAGCTCGACCTGGACATCCTCACTCGCCTGGGGAACCTGAGCAAGGCCTTCGCCCACTGTCCCACAGACACTGCTGCGCCGGGACTCATGCAGGTGGGACCCTATATGCATTTATTTCAGCATAAGGAAAAATATTTACTTAAAAGAAGAGCCCTAAAAAATACAGTAATCAGTAACTAAATTAGACACATGCATGCAAACACAGTGCTTAGAAGCAAAGTTCAGTCCGCATGACAATTGAAAACAATAAATATATTTATTATAGAATAATGCTTTTATTGACACAAACATGAACAACATTTCCGTAAAAGAAAATAATTACTTTTTGGTTCAGATTTAAGTTGTTTCGGGTTCTTCTTTTTTTCAGATTTTGGTTAGTTTAGATTAAGAAGAGCTGTCTCACAGGTGGTCAAAAGTGGTACAAATGTTCTTCATATAGTGTACAGTTAAACAGTTTTCATACGTCTTTCTGCTGCTGCCTGCAGGTAAAGCTTAAATAGTGACTACCACAAAACTGACTACTGTCTGTAACCCTGTGAATGAATCTTAAAATCCTTGTTCACCAGTTCTTCCCTTTCTCTCCTCAGACCCAGAGCAGCGAGCTGTACTCCTCCTTCTCCCTCCTCTCCCCACACGCCATCCTCAGGCTTCGTTTCCCCATACCCGACCTGCGGCCCCTCCCTAAGCGTCGCCCTCCTACCCAGAGGGCAGTGCGGCAGGAGACTCTCGTGCTGGAGCTGACGGAGCTGGAGCTGAAGCACCAGGAGGCCCCGGACCTCCAGAGCGAGCAGCCTGCGGTGGGGGAGCCGTGGGCCCCCTGCCTCACACAGCTGCTGGAGGCCTCCTTCACTGACCTGCATGGTGGGTTAACACACAGCCCTGTACAGTAGCTGACTGAATATTTATGAGACAGTACACTGACCAATGCCTCACAGAGACAATCCAATGTGTTTTCAATGTTGCTAAGGGCTTTATATGTAAGGTTGACAGTAGCTATTTTTGTTTTCGCTGTTGCAGGAAGTTCTATAGAATACAATTCATTATTAAAAGCTGTAAAAGCTACAGTTATTCCCTTCCCGTATAAATAAATGCCGACAGAGAAATGATGTGTTGTGTCTCACCAGGGTCATACGAGGGCTGGGAGGGCGGCTCTTTCCCCTTTATCAGAGTGAAGAAGAACCGCGACTCTTCACCGAGGTTAGTCATGGTTATTATGAGAGGAATAGATACATAATTCACAATATGAGAGATATCTAGAAAATGTTCTGTTTCTTGAGTGACATCCATTACACTGTGTTTGTATATGTGGACTTTAGATGTAGCTTCTTTCAGATGTTAATTATGTCTCAAATGGCTCTTTATAGGATATGTATTTGTTGTTCTCTGTATTTGTATCTGCTGTGTAGTGTGAATGTATGTCTGAGTTAATTAAGTGACAAATGAGTGGCGGAGATTAATAAAGCTTTCTAATCTAAATCAGCACTTTACAGTAGCAAAGCTCTCTTAAAGGAAAAGTTGTCGTGTGAAATCAATCATTCTTGCTCTTGAAATGAGACAAAATATAAATGCTTTCTGTCCCACAAGCCATTATCACTTACTTTGCTCTTCCTGTGGGCAGGATATCGGTGCGTGTGCGTGGAGGGGACCCTCAGGGCCCGGCAGCAGGTCTGGGGGGGATGAACCTCATCAGTGACCTGGGGGCCGCCTTCTTCGAAAGTCACTGTGAAATTAACGACAAAACCAGCTCCCCGTTCTCCTCCAACCGCACCATGTTTGAGACTGAGGAGGTGCGCACAAAGAACACCTATTTATCAGCCATCTTATCACAATTTCAGACCAAACTCATCCCTCCTCGTCTCTCCTCCTACTTCCTTTCTTTCTTTAGATGGTGATTCCAGCCGACCCCGAGGAGATGCGTCAGTTTCAGGCGCAGTGTGTCGCTCAGTGTCAGTGTGCGGTGGACATCCACCTGCCGCTGGCCTACATCCTCCTGCCCAGCAAACAGGCCTTCCAGAGCTTCTACAACAGGTACGTCAACACTACAGTATGTTGTATATTATCTTCAAGAGAATATATTTGTATTGTTAAACACAGAATTTGGTCAAGTTTTTGTTTTTGTACTGCTCTTGTCCTCTGAGCTGCTTATGTAGGACTGTTTTGTTAGAAATACCTTCCACTTTTGTTCATATTTGAATATTACTTCAGATGCAGTATCTGAAGTAACATTATTGTTCCTCACCCTCCCCTTTGTCCAAAAGGATCAATAATGATCTGTTGATGTGGGAGCCGCCCCCCCCCCCTCCGCCAGCAGCCCCGACCACAGCCGCCAGCACCACGAAGAGTTCCAGCTCTGCAAGTCGGCCTTTAGACTGGGTGAGTTTGACTGCTTTGATGGAAAAACATTATGTAGAAAAATAGAAATAATACCAACCTGCCAAAACATTTGTTATTAACTAAGCAAGCTTAATATGTCTTCTCTCTCTACCATAGACTCTGATTCAGACGAGGACGACCCTCAGTTCTTCTTGGCCAGTGATTCATCTGGAAAGACAAAAGCTCCCCGTCCCAAACACAACCTCAGCCTCCTCTCCCTCACTGTGATCATCAGCAAAGGGCGCCTGCAGACCAGAACAGACAAGAAGGTAAGCGGCTCCCAATATCACAACTTCTGGACCTGAGACTGGACTTTATTTACACAACCTAAAAACTGATCTGGCTTGGTCCATTTACAATGTTTGATTGCTTTGACTTTTTTATATATTTCAATTGTATTTAATTGCTTCAGGAGGACCAGAGTCATGGGGAAATTGTGCTTGACCTGGAAGGGGGGAAGATATTCAGCGTGGCGCAGCACCAGAACGATCCCAATCTCAATTTCCTGTGTATAGAGAGCCGACGAGTGGAACTATACCATAAAGGTAAACATTTGATTGTTAATTAATGTTCAGGTAGATTGGATGCAATGTAGAAAATATTGGGGGTTATATTTTGTACCATGTCAGTGTATTACAGTCAATAGAGGGCAGTCGACACACACCCACTCTCCATATACATTTAAAAAAAAAAGAAGCATTATACTGCTGTGAACGTGCCAGAAGCAAAACATATTTTAGAGCATCTATTGTGCGACGATGTTGAATCCAAAAATTAAACGTAAAAAATTAAAATAAATAACACAAACGATTGGGGCATCAGTAGAGCAGTAACTTCTGTGTTCTGGGAGGTAAAAACACTTATTCAGGAGTCTGATGGCTTTTAAGAGAGTGTATATATTTAACAAATTCAGCTCCATGCTGGAAACACAGACTGTATATCTGTCTTCCAGCGAGGTAAAGCAGGGACATTTTGTAATGTAGCTTACACTAAAATAGATATTATTATTATTATTGTGCTGGCTAAAATACATTAGAAGACATTGTGACCCCATTCAGAGCAGGACATTGATTACCTCAGTCTGTTTCTCATAACTGTGGCGTACCAACCGCCATCTACTGCAGATTACACACTGACATGGAAACATCAGAATGGCTCTTTTTAATGTTCATCGTGGTCATAACTTTGTTTGTTACCCCAACCCCAACACAGCGGTGGTGAAAGACACCCCCATCCCACAGCGGTTGGAAATACCCAAATTCAATCCCCCAAAGCACTTGGACCCTACCATCTACCCCACAGAGGTGGGGGTGAGCAGTGTGAGCGGAAAGGAGGGGGAGTTACAGATGTTGTCCACAGCCATCAAAGTCACACTGGACCCACAGAGGGGTGTTAAGGTACGTACTCTATAAACACCTGGTTTTGCTTCTGGTGCAAGTTTGAAATTAAACAATGTTTACATCTCTCCTTTCAGGAGTTCCTAGTTGCCCTTCGACTTCAAGGTGCCACCATGAGACACTACATGGCACCGACCAATCACAGCTGGCATGAGCAGGTGAGCAGCAGTATGAGATAACATAAAGAAACAAGCCTTTATAGACCGTAGAGTCTCTCAATATCTTTCTATTCCTCAATAGTGTTGATTTCCTTCCCTGCACAACCAGTTACTGGCAATGTATCATTCACTTTCTGTTGTATTTATAGTCTGGGCATTTCATGGTGTTTTACATATTTCATGATTACTTGCTCACTGAAGTTGTAAACTTGGAAAGAGAAACAGCTGAAGTACTTTCAGCTCTCTTGGACGTTTATGTCAGATTGAATGATTTGATGCCAGAAAAAGCATTCTTTTCACATTTTTGACACTCCACTTTCATGCAGAAATAGAAATGTATGAATGTTGAGAGGGATATGCTTATTTCTCTTGCCGAAATGGAGCAGAGTGCATCAGAGGAGTGTAATATTGTGCAGTTTGCAATCGACTGTATATTCTGAAAATGGGCTTGCAACTGTGGCTTTTGCTAAACTAGCATGAAAAGGATAAAAGGGCAGCAATATATCTCAGGGCTAAACCTTTCCATGCTTTAAAAACAAAGAGTACAGCCTTAAAATCAACTCTGAATCCAACTGGTTGCCATTGTAGAGGTGCTAAGAATGGGGAAATATTGTCCCTACATATTTCAGACAAACATAATGCAGAACAGTCAACAACTTTCTATCTAGAAATGAAGTATTCAAAAGAAGAATGCAGAGATCTTGGACACATGAACATTGTCTTGTCTGTGCAGTAACACCAGCCTGCGTTCCCTCCAGTACTAAATCACTAATCACCGGATTTAGAATTGTTTTCCTGTTTTTGCTCCAAAAGATGATTATAGCCAGTAAAGTTTGATTTAATATGACAAATTGAATTACCCAATAAGGCTGCAGCCTATATTATTATTATTTCAGCAATTTGTTCTGCTTTATCTTCTAGTTAAACCATTTGGGTTGTGCAGAAAAATGCAAACCATACAGAAATGAAATGATGTGGTCGAATTCAAAATGTTTGTCTTTGGCTGTTTCGCCTGCCAGCTGACTCTGTGTTTGTTTGTCACAGCTGGTGGACTTTCTGGATGTCATTGATGATCCCATTCTGGGATACACAGCCCCCGCCGTCATCACTGTCCTCCACACTCACCTCGCTACCTGTGCGGTCGACTACAGGTAAATAATATGCCTCAGATCCGTTGCAACTTCATTTGATTTTTAAAACTGTCTTAAACATTGCTTGTGTGCATGTCTGTTTGCTGTAGCACGTATGAGTGCAGTAGGATTAGGAAGGGATTATAAACAGGTTTTTTTATGTATGTGTGCATTGTAGGGTTGGCTGAAAAGTTACTATAGAAGTCAAAGTCCACTTTATTGTCAATCTTCCAGTTTGTGTGTACAGACAGATCGAAATACCGTTTTCCACAATCCTGAATATAAAAAGCAAATGTATATAAAAATATGTGTGCAAATATGTATATATATATATATATATGTATATGTGTGTATATATATTGTCCATTGAATGTGCAAAATATTAGTGTCAGAATACTGACATTTCAATTATCCAGAGTATTTCATATATGTGTCTTCCATCTCTATATGTTTGACTCTAAACTAATTGATATACCTGTAAAGTAAATGTTATTCAATAAAAATGGACTTAAAAGAGGTTGGTAAAATGATCATTTATTTTGTTTCCTGTTTCCCAGACCTATGTACCTGCCGCTGCGCGTGTGTTCACAGCGGAAGTCCTTCTCTCTGTCCAGTAACATCATCGTAGACACAGCCACCTTTCACCTCAGGTACAGTCCACCTCTAACTGAACATGACAGGGGTCCAATAAAGTAAACATATACTGAAAAATAAAACTGAGTAAATATCTTTGAAAAGCTGTCAGTTTGTATCACATTATATGAGCTGGGGACTCAGTGTAAGACTGTTGTCTAAGTTTTGTTTTTGTTATGTTTTGGTCAGATTCATCTTGGATGACTCTGCTCTCTACCTCTCTGACAAATGTGAGACTGACGTTGTGGACTTGAGGAGAGGTTAGTCACATGACAGAGAGTGGGGGGGGGGGGGGGGGGCTTTTGCTCAGATTTTAAGCTTTGGCTAGTGGGTTTCTTTATATCTCTTTATCAGTGGTGAAAAGTAATGAAGTAAATGTATCTCGTTTTTATATTCAGAGGGAAATATTCTACTTTTCTCCACTACATTAATTCCATTGATGACTTTAGTTACTTTATATAAGAAGACGTTTTGATATTCATCTTATAATGAGTGTGTCAAATACAATGCTTTGTTATACAGTACATTTAACCAACGAACAGAATGTACAATGATCTATTGCAGCCAGCAACAACATTTAACTGCATCTTACATGTTACTGGATTAATATTAATAATATAGTTTGTTTTAATTGTGTTATTATTACTTTTACTTATTCCAGCACTCTTGTTTATACCATATGTTCAAATAAATTCCTGATGAGTGAAAACAACACAGTGTCAGGATGTTTGTTAGCTGCGTTACACATACCGTACCCTTGGTCAATGGAAACTTTCCCAACATTGTGAGTGTGAGTTATATCAGAGCTGGTTAGCCTGAAGTCAACAACAGAACAGCTGCAGCTCACACTTAAAGGGATAGTTCAGATATTCTGAGATGGGGTAATCAGTCAGCGTTTTATCTACAGTAGAGGAGTGTCGGCACAACCCCATTTTGGAGAAGCAAGCAGACCTTAAGGAACGCAAGTAAAGCAATGTGGGGCTGTGGATGGGGGCAGCAGCAAAACATATTTAACCACCTAAAAAAAATGGCCACCTAAAAATATCTCTTCAAAGACTCCTTTGACCAAAACAGTAACTTACCTCGCATAACACAGGAGTTGCTGATCTTGCTGGAATGAACAAATTCACAAAATAAAACAAACAACCCGACGAGGAAGCGGTAGACAGGCAACTCCTGAGTTCTGCGAGGTTACACTACTTGATTATTTTAGGAGTCTGGGGGCTTCAAAGAAAGAATGTCAAACAGCTTCAGTTTGATGAAAAGGTCTTCTGACAGCAAGGTAAAGCAATGAACCTAAATATAGTTTCCCCTAAAGAAATACTTTTTTGTTGTTGCTATAACACGATTTATTGCTGCTTTCCACAGCAATACATTCAATGTTTATTTATTTTTTACATTGCCTTTCTCCTGCCCCCCTACTTCTGTCTGTTTCTCCAAATTGGGCGTGCTGACCGCCATTATCTATAAGTATACACCTAGTATGGAACTCATACAACCCAGTTTAAAAATGTCCACTGTATACCCACTATAACAGCAGCTTCACCTGGTTATGGTGATTTTTTCTTTGGGTAAAAATGTAATCTAAATGTAGCAAGTTCACTTAAAGAAGTTCAACATGTCTGCTGCTTTAGTAAAAGCGTTTGTACTTGAGTAACTTTTCTGACAGGTGTTAGTAAATGAAGTCATCTTATAGTCTAGCACGTCTTTTTATAAGGGCAAATTCAGTAGTTATTATAAATTACATAAATAACAATCGCTGTCACCCTAATAACAACCACCGTGTGTTTTTGTGTCACACAGACTATGTGTGTGTTCTGGACATTGACCTGCTGGAGCTCGCCATCACCACATGGAAAGGCAGCGATACGGGCAAGCTGGTGAGTGCGCGCTGTTTACATTTCTGTGACACATTCACAGCAGCCACGGACAAATGGGAAAGAAAAAGGCTGCCCCTGCCTGTGAAAATGTAAAGGGAAACAAAGCCTTATTGTCCAATTTCTTTCAGAAACCAAAAAAGCACAGGCCCTGTGTTTATAGATATTAGTTTTACCAGTTCGGTTATAATAATAGCTTCAGAGAAACCAACAAGGCGACAGTAAACACATCATGTGACAACAATCAGTAACAAAGTGTACAGATGTGAAGAAGGCCAGTTTAAGCTCTGTTATGTAACAATGTTTTCTACGTCAAATGTGTCTAGTCTGTTCTTTTGGGCTCTATCCATGTTAAGCTTGTAGTATTCCAGTGTATAAGTATTTTCTACCTTATTGTTATTTTCTTTCTCCTTCCCGTCATCCCTCCCATCAAATAACAACTCTCGCTGTCACCATCTTTATTGATTCAAATCAAATAAAAAAATCTAAATCAAAATGTATTATAATCACAATAAATGCCTCAAAGGGCTGTACAAAGCAAAGACAAAAACAAAATACAAACGTCATAGCATAAAAATGATAAAAACATTATACAACATTATACATCAACATAAGTATTGCCATGTGATAAAAGCATGTGACTGAAGTGATGGTAATGATGAGCCGAAACTAGGTGATGGAAATTAGTTTACAAGGAAGACGGATGCGAAGAGATGGGTTTTGAGTTTGTTTTGAAAGGAGTCAACGGAAATAGCTTTGCGGTTCTGAAATGGAAGACGGTTCCAAAGGAGAGGTGTTCAGAATGAAAAGGTGATTCTGCTGATATTAATGAAATGTGCTTCTTGTGGTTCCTCTCCCCCTGCTCTCCAGTCTCAGCCTCTCTTCGAGCTCCGATGCTCCAACAATGTGGTTCACGTTCACACCTGTGCTGATTCCTGCGCCGCCCTGGTCAACCTGCTGCAGTACCTCGTCTCGCAGGGGGACCTGCACCCCCCGCCGCGACACACCTCACCCACCGAAATCGCTGGCCAGAAATTACCAGTAAGTCAACAGAGAATTAAAGAATTAAGAATATAGAAATTGCTCGTGACGGTTGAAGGTTTACAGATGTTTGGATGTACATGAGAAAAAAGGAATAACATTGTAATGTTTTAGCATAGCAGCTTGGTTAAAACACTGCACATTGAACTAGATTTGGAGCACATTTTTTGCATGATTTGAGTTTGCATGAGCTACAGTACCTAGCTACGATTTTCTGGCAATTACTGGGCCAGACAGTAGCAGACGTACATGTCATTATGTGATATACATGTTTACAGTTCAAATTTAAAACAATTTATTTCCATATAAACATATTTCAATTTCTACAGATGTAAAATATGGTCTAAAAAAATCTACCACGAAGTCTGGAAAACTATGGAAACATTTTTAATAGAAAATGTGTAGGAGCCTTGAGAAATAATCAGTTTTGTCTTCCCGTAGGAATGCCTACATTAAGAATAGATAACTAATTTAATAGTGGCAGTCTTATATATAACAGTTCCATCAATGTTGAAAAGTATTATTAAGATGCCATGTAACTTTCTAAATGTTTTATTTGTTTTTCTGTTTTGTTAGCTGTCAGAAAGTCCTGCGGCGATGCTGCCCTGCCCTCCAGCTGAAACTGCAGAGATCAACCAGTACGACCTCGCTGATGCCTTAATCGACACGGAGAAGAGCCACCGAGAAGAGAGCTCAGATCCTGGTACAGTTTCTCTTTTTACACTTTTCAACATCCAAACAGGATTTGATTCAGTGAAATTCTGCAATCAGCCATGTTTCCTGGTATAAAGGAAGAGGGTTGTGGGCTTATTTATTTAAAGTGGTTTCATCATGTGCTATAAAACTCTGGCAAAGCTTGACCCATAGAGGAGTGTCTTGTCCAAATAAACTGAACCTTTAGGAAGGAAAAGCAACATGGAACTGGGCCCCTGTTCTGCCAGATTTCACTAATGCAATAAAAACATTATAATAAACAGTAATAAACAGTATGCACCGTGCCACTAATTCTCAGTGTTTGCTAGTTAAAGTTTATTTTCAGCTTTAAAGGTTTAGTTTGTTGATATTTAGTTCTGGAGTCGTGGTTTGCAGCTCCCTGCAGTATACCTGCAAAATACATTGTTGAAGAATTTTGAAGTAATGGCCATCATTTGTTTTGAATTTGAATTGGGTCTGGAAAGTGATACAAAATAATCTTATTTATTAAATACTTATTAATCAGATTTATCAAAATGTGCTTGGAAAAAAGAGAACTCTATAAGACCACAGTGCATGATAAAAACTAAAGGGATTGAGTGTAAAGCATGGCTCTCTCTCGTGAATGTAAAGTCTGATCATTTTCTGTGGTCCAATGTCACAATCTCCTTTATCGGTAGTATATATTATCTAAAACTGAAAGAAAATGTACTTTACAGTACTTAAATTATCATTTTGATTTACTTATTTAAAATGTTTTCCCTGCTAATTCTTCTACTTTCGCTTTTAGTTCATGGTCATAACTCCACACTGGTCACGTGTGCACAGGAGGTTTTCATTCTCTATGGAGAGAGTGTTTATAGTACCAATGGTTCTTCTTCCAGGTTCACCCTCCATGCCCAGAGGCTCGCCCGTCTCCGTCTACCTGTTCCCGGGCGAGGCCCCGAAGCGAAGCCCCTCCGTCCTGCTGGTTGAGGACGCTGAGCTTGATGGACTGGTTGCCACAGCAACAGAGGCGCAGGCAGATATGATGTCCGAGGAAGGATCCGACGGCTCGACCGACAACGATGACTTCTGCATATTGGAGGCCCCTGGGATGGGCATTCCTGTGAGTCTCTGCCTGATACCATGGTCCTGTTGGCATTTTTATAACGTTTTTCTTACCCATTAGCTCACTTTACCTCAAAGCATGAGTCCTTTCAGAAAATATCCCGTATGTTTACTCACAGGTATGTTACTCTAACGAAATGTATGCGCCTGTGCAACATGATGGTTTAATCTTTAGCACAGTGGCGCTCACAGCTTGAGTCAAGAGAATATATTGGATTATATATTGTTGGAATTTTTATTTCAAGTACTTTAATTTTTTTGTATTTGTTTGAGTGAGAGTAAGAGAAGGTCTTGTTACTAGGGGCGGATTTGGAGAAAATGTGAGAGTGAGAGATTCAATATTTTGTAAGAACATACAATTTAGTTTCATATTTTTTTCATTTAAGAAAAAAGAAAAACCTTTCAAAAATCAGAAATACGAGTCAGCCCATAAATGTGCAATGGGGAATCTTTATTACTCTGTGAAATAACCAAACATGGGATTTATTACAGCCGCGGGACGGGGAGCCCGTGGTGACGGTGTTGTCCGAGGGCCCCATCAAGCTGAAGGAGAGTCACTTCTCCAGACCCCGAGGCAGCTCAGACCTGCTGCGGGCGCCGAGCCGCTTCCCCGTGCCGCAGAGCAGAGTTGTGCTGAGGGAGATCTCCGTGGTCTGGCATCTCTACGGGGGCAAGGACTTTGGGGGCAAGCCCATGTCAATACATGCCCAAAACACTAACAGGTAACACACACACCAGGCCACAAGTAGTTTCTCAGATGCACAGAAATATATAGCTCCTCAAAGAAAATATACCTCAATGGTCATGAGAATGTTTCACCTGTGTGTGTTTGTTAGATTTTTCTCCTTTTTATTTGACTCTTCTCTCAACATCTCATATTCTCTCTGCAGAGGTCGTTCAGCCCCCGCTGGAGTTCGGGGTTCCCCGTCTCGCTCGGCCACCACCTCCCGTCCCCAGAACTCGTGGCGCTGGGCCGGAGGCAGCGGCCGCCAGCACCAACTGTTGATGGAGATCCAGCTCACCAAGGTAGATTCATACATCTACTACATTGTGATTAAACTGAGAAGACATATGAAAAAAACATACATAATTTATCCATTTGTTTAACTCAAACTATCTTAAATTCAAACTTGTGTGTTTTATTGCTATTAGTTTTTGTTATGGCTGTAAATTGATCAAAATGTGAAAGGGTGATTTAAGGAACCGTTGACAGTTTGTTAAATTCACTTTCCTGCAGAGAAGATTGATACTTCTCTCATATGGAGTCTTTATGCTGAGCTGGCTATACATATTAATCATACAGACATTTAAGTGGTATTGATCTTCTCATATAACTCTTGGTGAAGGATCATCAAACTGTCAAACTAATCAATTTAAATTCAACCTGAAACTAAGCAGTACTGCTTCCCTTATTACAATGGCTATACATTTCCCAGTAGTTACACAGCTTCACCAGTTCCAAACAAACACATTTTAACATATCATATTAACCTTCTTCAACACCTTCCTCCTGTTCTGTCCTCCAGGTGTCCTTCCAGCATGAGTCCTATCCAGGGGCAGTAGCGGGGCAGGAGGGGGAGGGGTTCCTGTTGGCTGGCGTGGGTCCTGGGGGCGAGCAGCCCCTCTCCAGACAGGTGTTCATCGTCCAGGAGCTGGAGGTCCGAGACCGACTGGCCTCATCACAACTCAACAAATTCCTTTACCTCTACACCAGCGAGAGCATGCCGCGCCGAGCCCACTCCAACATGGTGAGACAGCAGAGAGAGGGGGGGGGGGGGGGGACAGAGGGATTTTAGATTTACAATCTGATTTTGATGTTGTGATGTGAAGCCCATGGAATATCAGATACTTTCCTATTGAAATGATTTGATCCTATGATATTGATTGTGCGTTTACTTCTTGCAGCTGACGGTGAAGGCCCTGCAGGTCTGTCCAGAGTCTGGCCTCGGTGGACCGGAGTGCTGTCTTCGGATCAGCCTGCTGCCTCTACGTCTTAACATCGACCAGGTAACAGCTGCTCCTGAGACTACTGACGCCATGACACCCAGACGTGTCTGAGTAGAGCCTGAAATGTTGCTTTTTTGTAGAAAATTAAGAAAGTAAATGACAGAAACATACAACTCTGTTTGCAGAAATTATTTAGCATTTCATTTTTACAAGCATTTCAATTCATTCAAGGCTTTATTGTCATTTGCACATTAGCTACAGTGTAGATATGGCAATGAAAAACTTAGGTCACAGGCATTTAGTATGACATTATACCAGCATTAGAACAGTATTGGAGAAAACGTGATCTTAAACTATATACTCTACCAATAAGTGTTGATTTTCAGTTGTAACTAATCTACCTGTCCCCCCCCCCCTGTCCAGGACGCACTGTTTTTCCTGAAGGACTTTTCAGCAGTCTAGCTTCCTATGTTAACCCTTACCTGCCTGTGGACCCTGCATCCGAAGGTGAGCCTCTTCTGATGATGTTTTAATTCCTTGCTGCATATTTCATCAATTGTCGTCCATTCGTGGACTGAAGGGCTTTATCTCTATAGATCTGAGGGCTGCTTATCATCACTGCATCATTATGTTTTTCACTGTCTTCAGAACATTTTGTATTGGTTGGATTCTATATGAAATAAGAAATGCTCCAATAAATATGTTTCTTTTTATATTCCTCACCATTTATTTTTCAGTGAAAGCAGACCCCTCCCAGAAGGCCCCTGAGGAGGCGGAGGCTGGTCTGGGACCTGACCTCTCAGCGTCTGTTGAAACCACCTTCAGCGAGCAGAGCTCCTCCTCTGCCGGCTCCACCTCCTCCTCTTCCTCCGACCAGCCCATCTACTTCCGGTACGTAAACACTATACACCCAAAGGCTTGAAGAAAGTCTGATTCAGTTTTTTTTTTTAAATAAAGGGAAAAAGGTGGCGTGTTTTAAGCAATAGAGCTTGTTTGTGCGAATCAACAACCTGTTGTCAAAATATAGATTTTTTTTATCCTCTGCAATTTTCAGGGAGTTTCGATTCACCTCTGAAGTGCCTATCTGGCTTGACTATCAAGGCAAACATGTTGTCATTGAACAGGTGAGAGGTCACTCAAACTGCCTTAAAGACATCTTCAGGATTCATGAGTATTTGATGAGGAAAATAATTGTCCACGCTATCTTTATTTTCTGACCTGCTCTTTGTTTCACAGGGAACGTTTGCAGGAATCCTGATTGGTCTGGCCCAGTTGAACTGCTCTGAGCTGAAGCTGAAGAGGCTCTGCTGCAGACACGGGTACAAATACATACTCTATTGATATACCAAAAACACACCAGACATAAACACAATATCTACAGAGACTGCAGACCTTCACAACATGTAGTTCTCAGCCTGCGTTAGGTCAAAAGTGTATTGCACTGTTATGTCAAAATATTCACAGACTAAAAATTACTCCATAGAAAGGACGGACATTATCAAGCCTTACATTAGAAATTAGATTTTACTGTACATATTAAATACTAAAAAGCACACATTGTAAAACATATACAGTCCTTTCATTTATTTAGTTAAGGTATTCTATTTAAAATATGATCAAGTGAAGGACAATCCTGTTACCAAGCTTGCTTTTTATTTTTCTGTATAAATAATTGTTATATTTTGCATCTAGTACATTTAAAGGGGCATATTTTTGTTTTAATCTTTCTTCTTCCACCCTTTGTAGTCTCCTCGGTGTGGATAAAGTGATCCAGTACGCCGTCACTGAGTGGCTGACGGACATCAGGAAGAATCAGCTGCCGGGCATTCTGGGAGGAGTGGGTCCCATGCACTCAGTAGTCCAGCTGTGTGAGTCGATACTGCCTCAAACATGCTGCTGTACACAGTGTCAGCTTAACAATTTGTTATCATGTTTTATCTCTTGGTTAATTCTCTTCCATCTCTTTGTGTTCCTCCAGTCCACGGAGTGAGGGATCTGTTCTGGTTGCCCATAGAGCAGTACAGGAAGGACGGGCGTATTATCCGAGGTCTCCAGAGGGGGGCAGCCTCCTTCGGGACGTCCACAGCTTCAGCTGCTCTGGAGCTCAGCAACAGGCTGGTGCAGGCCATACAGGTACTCACACTGAGAGGAGGTTTAGTGCAGGTCAACAATGTAAACCAGAGTTGCGTTGGTGCTAGATATGAAACTTGCAGTTAAAATGGTTTAGAATATCCAATTCATTTTTATTTTTTGATTTTAGAACAGACATCTTGGTTTTGTTGTGTCTGCTTATTTTAGGTTAAGTTTTTCAAAATGTTTTGTTTTTTTAGTGCCAGGTGTAATGGGACAAAAGTATGTAGCTACCAAATACATTATTGGAGAACTGTATAGTAATGGCCATAATCAAATTGCTGCTGTTGTAACTAAACTTTTAACCAGGCAGTTTTGTTTGGGTTCAGTTTTTCTTTTGGAATACGTATTTGATTTCTGGTGTCTGTGTGCTTCTCCTACAGGCCACAGCAGAGACGGTGTACGACATCCTGTCTCCCACTCCCCCCCTGAACCGCTTTGCCATCACAGAGGGCCGGGCCCCCTCCAGCCGGCCCCGCAGAGCCGCTCAGCCCGCAGACCTGCGAGAGGGCGTGGCCAAGGCCTACGACACCGTCAGAGAGGTGCGTACCCAAATGTTCCCTTCAAATATGATTATGGAAACTTTTAGAGAACAGGGGATCCAAAAATAAGCAGTCACATGCTCGTCTTTCAGCGTATTCACTTTCTCACTTTCCATTCTATTTAATGATCTTCTTATACAACAAATAAATGTACATAAACAGGGCTAGGGGTTAGAGAAACCAGATTGCTTCAGCTAGATTTCTCCTGAAGAAAGAGATTTCTTGGCCAGATACAACCACGTTTCTTATCTTTGCATGGATATTTATTTTGAGACATGAGAACTTTTTTCTCATGTTTATGTACATCAATGTACTGAAACACTAAATATTTTGACTTCTGTCTCGCTGCTCTCCAGGGAGTGATTGACACGGCTCAGACCTTGTGCGATGTAGCATCCCGCGGCCACGAACAGAAGGGTCTGCCCGGCGCTGTGGGCGGCGTCCTGCGGCAGATCCCGCCCACCGTTGTCCGACCTTTAATAGTGGCCTCTGAAGCAACCTCCAATCTGCTCGGTGGCATGAGGAACCAGATCAAACCAGACGCCCGGAAGGAGGACTTCCTGAAGTGGCGCACCGACGGCCAAGAATGATGACAACTTCTTTGTTTCTGTGTGAGAGAGTGTGTGATTGTGTGTGTGCGAGAGAATCTGATTTGGGGAGGTTCTAGCTAAGGGAGCGAATCCACGGTTTGAATGCGTATTTGCATGTGTGTATGGACTAATGAGAGTCAGTGTTCGCTCTAATGCAAAAACAAAGCAACGACTAACAACTACTGCAGTTACCAGTGTTTCATTTGGCTCAATCATACATGGACTCACCCGATATAAACATTTCGTTTTGTAAGAGCTATCCTCATGTTCCTCTGTTATACACAGGTCAGTAGATTCTCCTACTGTCTGTGAAAACATATCACGTCACTCAACTGGCTTCATTTTAATCAACACTCTCAAGGTTTGCTTGTTCATAAGTAAGACACAGATTGTGGGCACATCATGTACTCTGAACTGTGCTGTTGAAACTGTTTGTATTTTAAATGAAAGAAGTGATTTCTGGCACGATTTCTCTTTCTTCCATTATCTAGTATAAGTTGGAGGAAGAAGTTGAACTTATGCTGGAAATCACTTCTCTTTTTATTATAATTCACCCATGACTAGCTGAGAACAGTTTACTTTATTTTGATGTGTTGAGCTGGCACATGATGTAACCCGCCATTTGGTCTACTTGTTGTCCAGTGATGCTCATAGTGGAGATTGTGTGACATCCTAATGAAGTGTCCTTTGTTAACACCTTCCAGATGTCTGCAGATGCTTTTCCCTCTGACTTATACCACATCATGTGTTCAGCTTTGGCCCCACTGCTTCTCTCAGTGTTGTTAATTGTGCCATAAAGCTTGCAGTGCCCTTTTTAACTAGTTTGTGTTGCCTTCCCAAAACCTGCACCCTCCCTGCTACGATTCGCGTACAACACACACTGGCTCACATGGACACATACCTGACTGAGAACATGTTTCCCGACTGAACAGAGATACAGATCACATGAAGCCTCTAAACTCTGTAGTACATTAAACTATTTAAAGCTTTTCAAAGTAAAGTTTCAGCTCTCTGTAACTCGCAGTCCAGATGTCAGCCAGTGGTTCTTCCTTCTGCCTTGCAGCTCATTTGTGCTTCTTGTTTCCATTAAGATTTAAAAACTGGTGTCTGGATTAACCAACTCTTCAGCGTTGCTTCA
>NW_022987409.1:2093477-2105977 GCF_902827165.1 Trematomus bernacchii
AGCAAATAAAATGCTGGACTGTGTCAACAGCAGTGGTCCAGGGGATTGATGAAGATGAAGGAAGGGTTAACAAAGTATACCAGAGTGTTGGATATAGTGTCAATGTTTTGATTTTGTTTGCGGTTTGTTAACCAGTAAGTGGAGTATATGTAATGGTGTCTTTTGCCACCCATTAACATCCACTAATGTATTTACCACTGCCTGGTTGTAACACTTGTCTCTTTCCCTCTTTAGTTGGGTCATCGGCAAGACCTGCCGGTTGAGCTGGTGCCAGAGTACGAGAAAAACGAAGAGTTTCTGAAGAAAGTGCACAGAGTGCTTTTAGAGGTAAGAAACAGTCATGGTGCTTACCACTACAGTTTGTAATAACAAGATGCACATGGAGGTTTTTAGGGCCTAGACATACAACTTTAATTTGTAATTAATCTGCCTATTTTCTTGATCACTTGGTTTATCTTTTGGTCTAGTGAAAAAGGATTTGTAGACATCATCAGGTGTCTTTTCTTCTCTGACCAACCGTTCGAAACCCAAAGATATGTAGTTGACAAATACAGAGAAAACCAGCAGATCCTCACATCACAGGATTTACAGCCTGAGAATGTTAAAAACACTGTATGACTAATTGATAATGAAATTATATTAATTATCTGTCCATCAACAATTATCAAGTATACATTTTCTCCATGGATACAAAGGTCTTGTTTTGGGGGAAATGTTAAACTTCACAAGTTGTTATGGATCTTTAATTCAAATATTTTTTAACCATACACATTTGTATAAGCCTGAACCTGTTTTTAAAGGTAAGGTTATGGAATTGTTTATAGTACTCTCACACAGTAACATAGGAAGGTAGAGTTGGCACTTCACTTCCTGTTTCTATAACTGGCTATAGCAATTAGCAGCAGAGCTTTCATGTGGTTGTTTCCTGTCCAGTGTCTTGTTTTAGAAGCCATTTATGTTGAGATCAAACACAGGCACCAAAATACTAAAGCCATGGATGTTATTCTAACCCCAGCATGTACACTGCATGGCCAAAAAGGATGTTGAACACCTCATTCCAACCCCTTAGCATAAATGGCAAATAAACGACCCATGTTAAGGCACTCAGCGCTTCATACTCTCGTTTGAACACTCTCTCACTGATTGTGATGGAGGAGCCGGAGAGCGCTATGTCAGCCCTGTGATTAGTGTGAAACCTGCTCCTCCTCCCAATCAGCTCTATTATTGCCGCTTTGTGTTGCCATGACATCCTCAACTGCTCTGCAGAGGTTTTCTACACAATTTTGGATCCTGGGTCCAGAGGTTTTCTTCCATTCAGCCACGTGAGCATCTGTGAAGTCCACCTCTGGTTCCAGTTCTTCTCTGAGGAGTTATGTTACAGACCAGTCAAGTTCATCCACACCAAACTCAGACATGTATTTCAGTGTGGTCCTGGCTTTGTGCCTTGTCATGTTGAAACAGAAAAGCGGTTTCCCCAAACTGTTTGTTTTTAAACAAAAGTAACTCAACAAAACCCATTGTGTAAATCGTTGAGGTTTCAAAAATGTGCTGAAAGCATTTCCTGCCTCATAAAACATCAGCAAAACGGTTTTATGAATATGTTTTTCCAGTCCTCCATATTTCACATGAATGTTTTCGTGCCTTTTCTACACGCATTGCTCCGTTTCTTGGTTCATCTCTGCCACCTGTAGATGATAGGAATGGTGTGAAGCCATTTGCAGGACTGTATGGCACTAGACTAACAAGACCTCATGCTCTTAAACAATCAAATAAAGGCACCTTACTCTAACGTACAACTGTGATCACGTACTACATAAAGCTAATAATAAGATAGAAATATGGATAACCCTCTTATTAAGATTCAGCTAGTGGCCTCACTGATTTCATGTTATGCTGAATGCTAAAAGGTGCTTATAAAAGTCTGGGTACCTCAGCTTAACTACAGCCTATTAAAGGTGGAGTCAGTCATTCTGGAGAAAGAGTGTTGGTATTTAATGTCCCCTGTCCTGTCTGGAAGAGGGACTCTCTCTGGAGCCAAGGCTTATCCTGCACCCACAGAAGTGACAACTAACGCACAGTGAGGAGATATTTGCAGATTTTTTACAAGTATTGGGTTTAAAATCGCAGACAGCACTTTACCATTATTATGAAACCTGGAGTGCTGGACTTTTATAACACACTACAGGAAAGTGAAAAGCATAATGGGGCCTCTTTAATTGGAACTGAAAGGTTTGGGCTACAACAGATCGGGGGTGTCTAATACTTGTGGTCATACAGTGTATTTCAAACTATGGTGACATCTAGAGTTGATCTCTTACCGCCTGTGTGTGTGTGTTGCAGGTGGAGGTGATCGAGGGCTGTCTGCGGTGCCCTGAATCCGGACGAGAGTTCCCGATCTCCAGAGGAATCCCCAACATGCTGCTGAACGACGACGAGGTTTAGACTCCAACACAGCCTCCCCCCGAGCTGTCACTATATTGTTTTGTGTATTCATAGAGACTGGACTTGAAGTTGATGCCCTGAGAAAACGGGCCACACTGTTTGGTTGATTGCTGTTGTGACATCTAAGCGTCTGAAGCTGCCAATGGAGGAAAAATGATTTGAACAGATGGAAATGTTTTCCCGAGAGAAACCCCCCCAGTGGTTTTATCTGTATTTATTTTTGTAACTGTTTGGGTTTGTTCTTTCTTTTTTTTCCAATAAAACTGTCCTGATTTCCACGACTAGCCAAAATTGTTTTAGGTTTTTGTGTAAAAATTTGGATTAACTTATTACAGACATGCTAAAATATATGAGGCTCCCTGAGCGAGAGGCAGGCTCTGAACCCCATCTCGCCCTCAGGAAAGTTCTGAGGGCCAGATGACGTGGCAGTGGCCTGTCTATATTTGGCTTTGAGGTGAAGGAGCAGAAAAAAGCAGGCGGGCTAGAAGTTGTTTTTGAGGAAGTCTATCTTTTTTTTTTTATATATGCCTCACATTGCAGCACACACACCTGGGCGGGCTCCAGTGATCTGCGATGCCCCACGGTGTGTCTGGTATTTTGAAGAATACTGAAAGAGATTCCGCAGACATATTAAATGTATTTTCAATCGTTTCTGGGAGACGGTGCAGCAGTCAGGTTGGAACAGGAGTCTTTTTGTTTGTAGGCGTCGTTATCACTTTTAGAAAAGTTGCCAGAGCAGACGATGACGCGGGGGGGGGTTTGCCCTGACCAAAAGCCTGGAGGCAGCCTGAGTCTCTCCTACCTTTTCCTTCTACTTACAGCAATTATAGGCCTGCACCCGCAACTATAATAATGGTATAATGGGATGGCAGCAGAGCAGCAATAAAAACCTCCCCTGACAGATTAACAGTCCTCTCCAAGTGCTGAGCTGTAATTAACAATGAGACTGAAAGAGGAACAGAGGAAAGAAAGGGCCTTGGATCATAAGCTGGAAAAGATCAAGATAAAAAAGGGATGGGCTGTGGAAGGATTTAATACAATTAGGATAAACTTTAAAGCATGGTATGAGTGAGTCTAAGCTGGAGATCGAGATCCTTCCTTAAGCTGCGTTTTGAAATCACTCGCATGGACCAATACATTTTCCCAGCTTCTCTTTGAAGTTAAAGATTTACATTTAGGGAAATATGCTTCTTGGCCCTCTGGCTTCTGCTCGGAGAATCTGCTGACAGCCTGCTCTAGGCCAGCTTCATATTT
Organism: Trematomus bernacchii; assembly: GCF_902827165.1. NCBI lineage: Eukaryota > Metazoa > Chordata > Actinopteri > Perciformes > Nototheniidae > Trematomus > Trematomus bernacchii. The sequence continues at coordinate 2,097,174 of NW_022987409.1, forward strand.
AATGCACTGATATAAATCTTCTCTAACGCCATGTGAAAATGAATACGCATATTTCCCAAAATGTCAAACTATTCCTTCTAAGTCTGAGCTGTCCCCAGGGGATGTTTACCTGCTGAGAGAGGGTGGAGCAAGCATTTTTGTGGGGAGAATAAATTGCAAAATGTGTGTGTGTGAGAGAGAGAGGAAGATGGCTCTTGCCTACATAATCACACACTTGCTTTACTTTGGTGGCCACCCGCCCCACCACCACCACCTCTCTCACATCCAGTCCCTCCCTCCTTCGCCTCCTCCTCCCTCTGAGCGTTTCTCACAGAGAATAATGGAGTCACATCATGCAGCAGGTCTGAGTGTTTTCAGCACAGATTTCAGGCTGGAGCGCATTTAGACCGGGGATCTGAAATTAACTGTAAAGTTTACTTTTTTTATCCACAGCACAAGGACTCCTTACATATGTTTTTCTGCGTCATTGCTTTTCATGACGTCTGACTTTTTCTGTGTTTTGATGTTTATATGAACAACGGTGCCCACCAAGGTTTTTCCAACATAAATCAACTTTTTTTTCCTACGTTTCAGTGCAGGCTGCCCTCTTGTTTACATATAACGCGGAATGAGAGGACCTCATTGGTGTTTTTTAAAAGCTGTAAGTAGAGTTTCTGGAAGTGGGTATGGGCCAGTTTTTTGCTCCAGAGAGGGGTCTTTGGGAGGTGAGAGCCTGCGAGCCGTTCCTCTTCAGATGAAGTGAGCAGCCAGGTTTTTGTTGGAGGATTTGCGACATGGGCTGAGCTCCTGTGATGAGTCTTTTCTCCTGAAAGCTGTTCAATCATCCGAGGATGGACGACGGAAAACGAAGACGGATCAAACTAAACTGAACGGTTTGACTGTCATTTAATATCTTCAACACTGGCACGAGACATCACCGAAGCTATTGAGCGTACGAGATTGGGATTTAAGCCTCTGCCAAACCTCCAGTCACTATATTTTAGTTTTTTACAGTAGGGGTTTGGTTGTAGTGTGATATTTTTTGGCTTCGGATCTGTTGATTTATTTCAGATAAAATCATTTAAGTGTATAAAATAATGCATCTGGTGTTAAATTAAGTGGCAGAATGTATGAACACTTATACAATTAAGTTAAAATAAGTAAATCTGTGTGTCTCCTATTCCACAGAAAGTGATTTTATCTTTGGCTTTATTTTACTATAATAGTTTTTTTAGGCATTGGTTCCAGTTTAAACCACTTTGCCCACATATCTTTTCACCCCTGGTTTTTGGGACTCGTTTTAGTGACATTAGTGTCCCCCAGTGACCTTCACAGTGACCTCCACTGTCTCAGCTCCATCTCCCCCCCGGACCATGTGGCTGCTCCGCCTCGCGCTGCTGCTGCTGCTGCTCCGGTTCTCCGGTGTTCTGCTCGTGGAGGGCTTCAACACGTGCCACTCCATCAACCTGGACGCGCAGAAGTCGCGGCGCATCGAGGCGGTACGCGGGCAGATCCTCAGCAAGCTGCGCATCCGCACCCCACCGGACAAGGACGACGAGGACCATCCCTCCGGGTCCGTGCCCCCAGAGGTCGTGCTGCTCTACAACAGCACGCGGGAGCTGCTGAAGGAGCGTGCGCGGCTGGCCGAATCCGCGTGCGACCGCGAGAGCAGCGAGGAGGATTATTACGCCAAAGAAGTTCAGAGGATCGACATGCTGCCCCCCCGCACCAACACAAGTGAGTCCAGGGTCCTTAGAGTTCACTGATGGGGTCCAAAACCACAAATATTTTAGATTACAAAATGGTTCCCAACTTTTTTACTTCTCACCCCTCTGAATAATATGCGTCCTTGTTGATGTTGCAAATGGAGGTGCTTTGATGCAAGATAAACTTCAGACTTGATCTGACAATAAAGTAATATTTTATCAAAAATCTGTTGACCTTTATCGCTGTTCATAGCCTGCTAAAACAAAAACTAGGCTTAAGAGTGTTTTTTCTGCTTAGATTTTTTTAAATCATATCCAATATGCAGACAATGGAAGAAATAGTAACAGCAATCCATTGTTTTTTATGTTCACAATATCTTTTAGAACTGCAGTGATAAATCATTATATCACACATTGAGACTAAAGTAGACTGTACACAATAGTTATCATAAAATACCACAATGTCAATGATGCAAAGAAATTGTAGATTGTCTGTTAACTTTCTGCCAACAGAAAATTACTGTAATTCATTCTTTAAAACCAGGAAAGCTATTACATAATCCAACAGGTATTACATAATCCAAAATCTAAGATGATTTGTTAAATGTTTTATTGACATTGGATACCTTGGATGTCAGATACAGTAAACAACAGTAGATACAGTGAAGTTACCTCCCAAAAACAGCTACAGAAGACGTACCTTTGAGCAAGGCATCTGCTTCTCAGATTCCTTGAGAGTGGCTCTACAGTGACAAACAGCCAGCCGCTCTTACAAAAAGAGACAAAACTTGAAGTTCGTGGACATCATTTTGGAGATGTTAAGATTAATGTTACTGGATACTACATCGCATAATTAAACATCTGTGTAGTTTCACACACCCATGAAAAATGGAAACAATCGTCCATATATTAAACATAAGACCAGACGAATTTACTCGCTGCACCCAAACCTGTAATTTAGTTGTGAGACACTCATCAGCATCAATTATGTCCGAGACAATGCATCAGCCCCACAGCGCTTTTTAACCAACACTATAAATACAACATTGTCAGATAGGGCAGGAGATGTTGTTGGGTCATTAGTCATCCTTTCTTTGTTTTTTCCATCCAGATGCGGTTCAGCCATCAGCCCCCAACCCACATTACAGAGAGGTCCACTTTGACGTCAGTGGAGTGGATCTGACCAACAGCACGCTGACGAAGGCCGAGTTCAGGATCTTCAGAGCTCCCAACCCGCAGGCCGGGGCCTCGGAGCAGAGAGTGGAGATCTACCAGGTATCAACAAGTCACCTGTTTATCACTCAGACCGCACCACCACCAAACTAACATGTGTCTAGACAAATTTGATTGCTATGAATTATTATTATTTTTCTACACTTTCTTGACGATTCTAACCTTAATAAACATATCAGAATCAGAATACCTTTACTAGTCCCACAGAGGGGAAATTTGCATAAAACCAACAGAGGAACATCATAAACAAACACATCTTCAAACTGTTTGGGAATTTCATTTCTAGCAGTCCACCCTTCTCTCCAATTTATCCACACCATTTTCATTTTTGTAGTCTTCCCACATTTTCTATCCATCTGAGCTTCTTGAAGTCTCCAACAATTGTCCGATTTCCTTTGCTCCGTTGTGTAGGGTTATCCCCATTTCTAGCTCTATCAACATTTAGACCAGATACCTATCCCTTGTTCGACCTTTTCTTCTACATATAGAGTGCTGTGTAGCTCATATCCTAGTATCTTTTCAGAGTTTAGTCAACCATTAACATTATTTTCTCTTTTTATCCTTTTACATCCAAACAACAATACATTTTGTCCTGCAATCATGGATAGGAAACTTCATTATTGCTTATTTTTAATCGTGTTGGGTTGCTTTTAGTTACAATAAGCAGAACCAGGAGCTCTTTCATCTTTGAAAAAAGAAATCCACAAGGTGGAAACAGGAGTACCATTTAAATTCCTCTCAGAATCTGGGCATCATGCCACAAGACTTTTATGACAATAAATCTTCTCATGTCTTATATTTTGACGTGAGGGAGACAATGCACACCTCACACAGAAATATGTTAGCCAGGGGGAAGTGGGTAACCATCATTTACATGCCTGAAGAGACATTTGCAGGATATTATTGATTTGTGATATTTTTTGTGACATACAGTGTTAGGCTCCTTACCATTTATGTTATAATGAAGGAAGATCAACTCACTGCCCCCCTTACTACAGTGGAAATTATATTTACTGATTCTTAGATGTCAGCAACATTACAGACTTCATGGGTGTGTTTCAATGCTCTTAGTGGATTGTGTTTTCATTAACAATTTGACAGTAATGTTAAAGTGCTTGTCAGTGACTGTTTCTTATAGCAAAACGACAACACACTACAGAGAAAACACCAACAGTCAGCTTGGTCATCGTTCACATAATGCAGTCAACTTAATAACCTCCCCTTCCAGGCCAGAATAAAAAAGAAATACAAAATAAGATTTAACTAAGATAAAATGGTGTAACATTGGAGGATAACTCGGAAGGTAATTTTCTCTGCGTAGGCCAAAAAATACCTCTATATCTTTTTACATTTCTTGTAAGGTTTGTAATTTCCACCTTTCTATTATAACTGTGTTTTGTCTCAGCTATTGAAGGCAGACGAGGAGAGCACCTCCACTCAGCGTTATATCGACTCCCGCACCGTTCAGCCGAAGGCGAAGGGATCCTGGATGTCCGTGGACGTCACCGAAACCATCAAGGACTGGATTTCAGATCCAGGTTCGTCTCAGCACTGCCTCCACATATAAGATTGATAACATGTGTATATATGTATACTATACAGTGTTATTGAGGTTCATCTGTGAGGTAATCTGTCCTTCTCACCGCTCAGAGAATAATCTCGGCCTGAAGTTGGGCGTCCACTGTCCCTGCTGCACCTTCGTGCCGTCCACCAACAACATCGTGCCCAACAAGAGTGAGGAGCTGGAGGCTCTGTTTGCAGGTTGGTCGCACCTGTCCTTTTCACTGTGTATGATATCAGCCAAGTCCTGGTACTTATGTGCGGGGTGGATTAATAGAGCAACTTTATAAGGCTTGGATTAACCCACAGTGTGTGCTTATATGTTTTCCATGAATGATTACTTGAACTGTCAATGCCCATCACAGGACTGGCTTTAAAGCTTTAACTATACACAGTACACCAGACACTGCTTTAACTGTTGGTGTTCTTGTCTCTTACCAACAAACAAATAAATACAATAATACACATTTTGACTGGAGAAACAATTGTCATGCCTCTGGCAGAACCATGCTAAAGAGTTTAACCTCTTCCTGAGTGAAAGTCTTTCACGTGATTGACAGAGATGATGATGATTTGAGACTCTCCTGAAGTTGGTTGTTTGTGGATGTGGACATTAGTTGAGTTTGGGCCACATGTAAAGATGTTGAGCTAACCATAACACACTAAAAGTGAATAAATAAACATATTATTATCGTTATTCAATTGGTATGCCCAGGCGTATGCCCAGGCGTATGCCCACAGGCGTATGCCCACAGGCGTATGCCCACAGGCGTATGCCCACAGGCGTATGCCCACAGGCGTATGCCCACAGGCGTATGCCCAGGCGTATACTCGGGCGCGTATGCCCGGGCGCGTATGCCCGGGCTTCATACAGTAACCTGTACAATTGTCTCTGAATGTACCTGGGATAGGCTACGGTCTCACTTTACAGGCTAACTGAAGCCTGAAAACAGCAAAGGTCTAGCTTTCTCTCAGCCCACTTAAATCACTATATGCCTAAAGGTTTTGTTTTTTTTATCCCAATTTTGGCAAAAATAAACAGCCTACCACAGCCTTTAACTTAACCCCAGTTTTAAGTGAATGGTCATATAAATGAGGAATTTAAAAGATTGGTTGTAAATAACTTTTTAAGGGCATTAAAAGCACTAAAATTAGATTGATCAGTACAGAAATAATCCCGCAGGTCATAACATTTGAACATTAAGTGCAGACTTCCCTGCAAGGCGCCTCTGAAATGATTCATGATGCACTTACACACTATCGTTCAGGAATAACCAGGAGACTGTTCTTCCCCACACTGTGAAACTGTTGGATTTCAGACAGTCTGTGTTGCTTCATTTAGGCCCCAAATTATGGTACTTTCCTCAGGATTTACACCCAGCTGAGCAAAGTCAGTTTTTTTACCACTTGGTGAAAAAAACAACTTTTTTATACTGATGTAATACAAGAAGGGGCTTGTTTTGAGCTCTAAAAGAAAACATGAAATCAGAAAGAGGCATGCTCTCATTGCTGTTTTATACATGCATTCACGAACACATACAGTATATATATGACCGTCTCTGTCCTTAGTCAAGTATCAGACCTTTATTCTTCCCTAATGGGTAATTACATTTGCCGAAGTAGCAATATAACCACAGGATAAGACAGACATAATACAAACACACATATACAAGTAAGAGGAAAGGGTGGACACATGATGTACGAAATGTACAATATTATAAATAAAAGAGTAAGAAACCGGTCATGGCTGGCGCTGTGCAGATGCTACCCGCTCTAGAAATAGCCGGAGGAACGAAGGAGGATTTATATCTGTTAGTTTTGGCTGGTGGTTTTGTGAGCGGGTGTGTGCTGTCAGATATAATGCATGCCTTCTTTAACAACTGTTTGTACAGTTCAGGTAGATTTTGCTGCTGACTTTAGTCAATCCCTTGTCAGTGATGCATTTTTAGCAAAATAAATGAAAAGGTTAAGACTGGAACTTGGCTAGCTTCCTCAGACTGATGAGTCCTCCGGCTTTTTTCACTCAGTGTAACTGTGTTTCAATCAAAGGTCATCTTATTATCAATCAGAATGGCATTCGGCGAAGTGTTGTTCTGTTTTGCTCAAAGCGTATAAACAACACTCTTAATTAGAAATTATCCCACAGCAGGGAAATATACATTTTATTTTCAGTGCAGATAAAGACAACATAAAAGAGTATACTTACATATTAAATAAAGAGGCATGCACACATTAATAAAAGATATATATCAAAGTAATCATCCACATTATAAAAGATAAGGACCGGCAAAACTGAACATAAAAAAGTAGCAGTAAATATTGCACTTTGTTATTTTACACTAGTGTTACCAAAATACTGCTTATATATTATCTCATTTACTTATTCCTTCACAAATTAAGCATTACAATTAAATGTGTAGTCATCTTTCAAGTATAGTCAACTGTTTAACATGAATAATTCACTTATTTACTACCACCTATAACATAAACATGAATTGAAAATAAAGCAGGTCTCAGCCGCTGTATTAACAGTGACTCTGCTCTCCGTAGGTGTGGATGACGAGCTGCTCCGTCAGATGAGAAAGCCCGGTAAGGTCAAAGGTCAGGCAGACTTCAGCACCAAGACGCCGCACCTCATCCTCACCATACTGCCCAGCGACAGAGTGGACAACCTGCCCAAGAAGAACCGCAAGAAGAGGGCGGCCGCCACAGAAACCACCACCTGCTCCCGGTAGGCCACCGACCAGCCGCGCGTGTGTATGTGTGTGTGTGTGTGTGTGTGTGTGTGTGTGTGTGTGTGTGTGTGTGTCTCACTGACATGTAGTTTCATATTACTGAAATCTAGTTGTGGTGGGAGGAGGATTTTTTTCTCCCCACCTCAAACTTTGCAGACTATTGTGTGACAAAACTAACAATATTGACCCTGTGTTTAGACTGCAGGCCAGCAGGCGTGCAGTGTTTTATTTAGACTACCTCACGCTGCAGGGGAAAACTCTGGCAGCATCGGGTACTTATTACCTTCTGATGGCCGCTGCTTCAATGCAGACCCGTTGTCATATTCCCATGACCCAGCTTTGGGCCCATGCCCCTGACCGAGAAAAAGCACTATGGCAGTTGAAATATTTCCCTGTGTGTGTGTGTGTTGTGTGTCAGTGGCTCTGAGCAGGGCTGCTGTCTGCGCTCGCTCTACATCGACTTCAGGCGGGACCTCAACTGGAAGTGGATCCACGAGCCCAAAGGCTACAAAGCCAACTTCTGCGCCGGCAACTGTCCTTACATCTGGAGCGCCAACAACCACTATAACATGGTGAGCTTCTCATTTCATTTCAAACCTTTATTTATCCAGGTGTATCCCATTGAGATCATTGATCTCTTTTTCACGCTTCGCGTCAGGCTCCTGATCAGCCTGTCGGTGTTCTTTTCCCCATAATGACCGCGTCACTGCACATTATCCCTTACTACAACACTGACCCTGGTATTGTGATCAAAATAAAACTTGATTTCAAAGATGGCCTGTTGTTTGTGCAGGGTTGTGTGTCTGTGTGTGTATGTGTGTGTCTGTGTGTGTCTGTGGGTGTCGGTGGACAGATTTTGTGACCGCGAGAGTGTCGTAATCGTGCAAGTTGCAGTCACAAAATGTTTACAGATGTGCAGTTGAGATCAAAATGAAGTTCGGTCAATTGACAACTATGGAACATCAAATTAAGGCCTCAGTGACACACACCAACACATCAAAAATAGAGTAAATGTTTTACCATTCAGAATAAAACGTTAAAGTACACTTTTTATGTGAAATCAAACAAAGGAAATGTGCTTTTTTTTCCTATCGTAAAATGTGTTGCAATGTTGGGATTCCTAGCCTTTTCTTTTAAATAATAACAATAATTTGAAGGGTGACAGAAAATATCCCCACTACATAAATAGATGGTTTGTCCAGCACAAACAAAAGGAACTTCAATGACTAAAGTAACTCTTCCGTGCTTCCAGTAAAACTCCAGCCGATCACCCTCCAGACAAACTTCAATGTACAGAAACTTTCAAATGCGGGTGATGTTTGTCTTTAAATTAGCTTTATGTGCATTGTTTGTGGCGGCTTAACACCGCAGTTTGCTAAGACTGGTTAACCCCAGCGTCATAAATGTTTTGTCACCTCGCAGCAGCCAGCGAGTGAACGTATAGACTCCAAACACTCGGCCTGCAGACTCACACGCTCTGACTGTTTACTCTTTCTTCATGTCCTTCATTGTGAAATATATTTGTAGGGTTTTCACATTTGTTTTGCTCTAGGGTTTGCTGCAATAAGAATGTGTAATGCTGACAACAAAT